>NC_059362.1:3390000-3657500 GCF_019703515.2 Myxocyprinus asiaticus
GGTTCAGTGCCCGTGGAGAAATAGGACATCATAGCTCTGTATAAAACCTTATTATTCTCGTCAATTAAATTACTGACGAAAACATTCATTAACAAAAAAAGGTTTTCTTTTGCCAACTGTAAGAAAGACAAGACCAAAAAATGCATCATGACAATAATCAAATGGTTTTAATTAAACTGGCACCCCTCCTTTTTAGCATTTACCAGAAAATTACACTTTAAATGCCTGTAATTCTTGAACACTTGGGACTACAGACTTAATTTTGGTCTCATTTTAAAGAGACTTGGGAGATTACTGTGCAAGTGAAAACAGTAAAGTTAATTAAAAAAAAAGTTATAGAAGTTTAGGTTTATTGCAATGAATATGCAATGCACTAAACTTTTATTTACTTAATAAAAAATATATATTAAATATGTATGTGGCAACCAAAAAAAAAAAATATAGAAAATGTAAATAAGTTATAAAATGGCATATATATCAGATATTGACTAGGCGCAGTACCAAAAGTGGCCACGAGATAACATCAAAGCTCCATTGTTGCAAGAATGAATGAGGTTATATTTCGGCTCCGATCAGTCATCAGAAACAGTGTTTTAATGCATTACTGTAATGACGTAATTCAGATCGCAAAATAGTGGCCATATTTCAAAGCTATAGTAGGTCCATACAATGCAAGTGAATGATGGCCAGAACTTTGGAGCTTCAGTGGTTTAATCATTGTTTTCAGAAGTGATATGATAGGTGTGGGTAAAAAACAGATACATATTTAAGTCCTTTTTTGATAGAAATTTTTCTCCCTGCCCAGTAGGGGGCGTATGCATTAAGAATGCGAATCATCAAAAACACAAGAATAAGAATGTGAAAGTTAAAGTGGAGATTGACTGAGCAGGGAGGAGAATTAATAGTGAAAATGGACTTAAAATTTGACCTTTTTCTCACCTACACATGTTATATTGCTCCTGAAGACTTTGATTTAACCACAGGAGTTGCATGGATTACTTTTATGCTGCCTTTATGTGATTTTTGGAGCTTAAAATTTTTGGCACCCATTCACTTGCATTGTATGGACCAAAAGTGCTGAGATATTCTTCTAAAAATCTTTATTTGTGTTCTGTTGAAGAAAGTAAGTTATACACATCTGTGATGGCATGAGGGTAAGTAAATGATGAGAGAATATTCATTTTTGGGTGAACTATATTCCTTTAAGCATTTGATACCATGTACTTGTTATGTACGTACGGGCTGTTGAATTGTACTTTCATTTAAAGTACCTGAATTTAATTACATCTGTATTTATACTGTTAACCTAACCCCTAACCCTACCCCAACCCTTATTCTAAACCCTAACCCTAACTAAACCCTAAATCTACCCATACCTCAACCTCAGTAGCAGCAAATATAAATCTTGTGAGAACAACATGTAGTTAAACAATAAGTACATTGTATTGTATGTATTTTACTAGTACATAGTAGCTTAAGACACCTATATAAAGTAGGACAAAAAATCTGTGTAAAAAATAAAGAAAGCTTCTCTTTCTACTGCCTACAAAGGCAGATTCCCTCTAAAGAAGCATCCTGACACAAATAGAAAATTGACTGATTTGCAACACCTTTCATGAGCAACAACTTTGTTAATGGCCACCAGCGTATTAATATACAATTAGCACTCCTGAGAGAAGCACATGAAAGAAGCTGCAATTTGTTACTCTAATTAGCATAAAAAATACATAGCACACACAAATATTGAGCAAAATAGTTAATATAAGTTTATAATCAGCACTCCCTTTGTTTGCTTTATGAATGATGTATTTAATACTGCCTTAAAACAACGTATCTTATCGGACAGCAAAGCTGTGCTGACCATTTAATTGTGCATAGTTATGATAGATGCATTAAATACAGATTCAACTAAAAATTATAAATATGGTTTGTGGTGAGCACAATTTCCTTTGTGTGGTGAATTATTGGCCAAAACCTTGCCATTTGATATAACATTTGATCAAAACCAGTTTAGAGCCACTGCGCTACACTAGAACACCCCACAATGATAAACCTGGACATTTCCTGTAATCGCACCACTGGTCCAGGTGTGCTGACTTGTTCCTTTCTGTATAATGCTAACACATCACATCCTCACGTTCAGTTGCCTTTCCTCCGTGCAGGTGTGTAAGGCAGCTGATTAGTCTGTCAGTATGCGTGTGCATGCTGATTCTTTCTGAAACATTTTCCTTGTCTGATAACAGACGATCATCTAACCAAACCCACACGTATTGTACACTGCATGAGGTACAGTATATGCACATGGCTCTGGGCTCTGTCCTGGCTAGTTTCTCGCTATGCTCATCTGCTTGGAGATAAGCACTAAAACACGAGGGAGTCCAAGTTAAATTTTGTTCTCTGGCTTTCTTCAACACTGAAGTGAACTACCAAGAGCTTTTATTCAAGTGTCAATGTAAGAGTGTTGTCACTAGTGAACCCAAACAATCTACAGTAGCTGTCTCCTCAGAAATTGCCTTCAGTCAGTATCTCACATTCTTGGCATCTCTTGCAATCCATCCATGGCAGATAGACGCAAGTGCCAGTCTGTTTAAAGGTTCAGAACCAAATATTACGTGTTAGAAGAGACCTGTGTGCAAACAGCTTCAGCCTTCAACAGTCCTGATTTTCAAACAACAAATTCAATCAGCTTTGCAGACTTTAAAGGGATAGTTCACCTAACAATGAAAATTCTCTCATCATTTACTCACCCTCATGCCATCCCAGATGTGTGTGACTTTCTTTCTTCTGCAGAACACAAACAAAGATTTTTAGAAGAATATCTCAGCTCTGTAGGTCCATACAATGCAAGTGAATGGGTGCCAAATTTTTGAAGCTCTAAAAAGCACATAAGACTCCAGTGGATTAATTTATGTCATCTGAAGTGAAATGCTAGGTGTGTGTAAGAAATAGATCAAAATGTAAAACTTTTTTTTACTAACATTTTCACTTTCGGCCAGCTCGTTGACTAGGGTGTTGTGTAAGCACGTAAGCCTCCTCTGCATAGATATTCAAACACAGATACCTTATTAGCAAAAGCAGTTTATTCAGTGGTCTGAGCAAGGAGCTCAGTTTGAGGCATCACTTGCATTCAAACTGATTCTAACAGCTCACCTTGTTGACCGTTCCAAGATGGCCACAGTTGACATATCTAAACCAGCCGAATGAGGCATCTATGTATGAATTTCTATGTTCCTCTGTTGTAAATAACACTGCACTTCCGTATTTTTTAGTATTTCACACGTCAGTTCTCGTGTGAACTTGCCAACGCGCTTATGTGACCGCAACCCTCAAGTTTTAAATATTGATCTAATCCTGACACACACCTAGCGTTTCACTTCAGAAGACATTAATTAATCCATTGGAGTTGTATGAATTACTTTTATGATACTTTTTGGAGTTTCAAAAATGTGGCACTCATTCACTTGCATTGTATGGACCTAAATAGCTGAGGTATTATTTCAAAAATCTTTGTTCATGTTCAGCTGAATAAAGACAGTCATTCACATCTGGGATGGCATGAGGGTGAGTAAATGATGAGAGAATTTTCATTTTTGGGTGAACTTTCCTTTTAACTGGATACTGACTACTGAATTCTGACTACAGAACACCTCTACAAACTCTACGAACACCTTGGAGTTCTTCTAGTTGTGAAGTTTAATAGTGGGTTCAGTGTTAATCAACCATTTCTACATTACAAACAAACCTCAGATTGTTTTGGTGACTTCTCTCCTCACCCGTCTCTGGAGGAGCGGGTGGAACCGCCGGAAGAGGAGTCTCTGGGGAATGGGTGGAACCGTGGAAGACTCTGAGGGCAGAGCCGTGGAAGACTCTCTGGGCGGAGACGGGAGAGGCTTGACAAAGGCAGGTGGAGCCAGGAGAGGCTCGACGAAGGCAGGCGGAGCCAGGAGAGGCTCGACAAAGGCAGGCGGAGCCAGGTGAGGCTCGAGGGGCGGAGCCTTGGAAGGCTCTAAGGGCGGATCCATGGAAGGCGAAGCCGTGGGAGGCTTGCGGGGCCATGGAATGCGGAGCCGTGGGAGGCTCGAGGGGGCGAAGCCATGGAAGGCGGAGCCGTGGAAGGCTCAACAAGAGCTGACAGCGACTGGGAACAGACCTCTGTGATCGGGAGCACTGGCAGTGACTGGGGAACGACCTCCGTTGTTGGGAGCACTAGCAGTGACTGGGGAACGACCTCCGTTTTCGGGAGCACTGGCAGTGACTGGGGAACGACCTCCATTGTCGGGAGCACTGGCAGCGACTGGGGAATGACCTCCATGGTCGGGAGCACTGGCAGCGACTGGGGAACAAACTCTGTGGTCGTGAGCACTGGCAGCAACTGGGGAGAAGGTGTCCTTTTCTTCTCCTCCTTTTCCGGACAGCTGGGAGCATAGTCACGGGAGCAGGCGAGGCCACAGGCATTGGCTCTGGGACGGTTGAGGCTACAGGCGTGGGCACTGGCTTGTTGGCCATGGGAGGCGTGGGCACTGGCTCGTTGGCCGTGGCAGGCATGGGCGCTGGCTCGTTGGTCATGGCAGGCATGGGTGCTGGCTCATTGGCCGTGGAAGGCTTGGGGCAAGGAGCCGTGGAAGGCTTGGGGCAAGGAACCGCAATGTTCTAGAGCTTACTCCACATATTCACAGAGGTCCAGTGAGGATCAGCCGGATGCATCAGTTCATTCAGTGAACTATTCAGACCGGTCCGGAAGAAAACCACCAGAGAATGGTCTGGATAGTGCACTAAATTCGCTAATTCTAAAAACTCATGGACATGATCCTCAACTGGACAGTCCCCCTGCTTGAGTAGCAGAATTCGGACAGCCGCTTGATCCATGTGGGTCAGTTCTTCTGTCACGAGTAGTTGCTGAGATGAGACAGGAGACGTAGGATCTATTTGCAGGCTTTAATAAAAATGATGACAGTGAAACAACAAACGGGAACTCAAAACAACAACAAACAAGAACTCACAGAGGAATGCAAAAACTGAAGGGTATTTATACAAACAAGAGCTAATGAGGGAATGGAAAACAGGTGAGAACAATAAGGAACAGATGGCAGTGATGAGGGCAGTGCATACTGGTTAACGTAGTCCGGGGGAAACACTTCGAAGTAAGAGTCCTAGGAAACATGAGGGAGACGGACGGTGACACTCATACTGTTCCCTATTTGTCACTCACTTGATGTTGTGTCAATGTAGTGACACTAGGGGTCACTCTTGGGAGCCCGAGACACCTCTGGTCTTTGATAAAAGGCCAATGAAAATTGGCGAGTGGTATTTGCATGCCACTCCCCCGGACATACGAGTATAAAAGGAGCTGGTATGCAACCACTCATTCAGATTTTCTCTTCGGAGCCGAACGGTCCTGCTCATTGAGCAGAATTCTACTATTCATTCACCTCTGCTGGATCTGATGGCGCATTTCAGCGGCTTCTCCCTCCTCTGCACTGTTGCACTGCAGAGAACGCCCCTGGGCGCTTCTGCAGAAAACAAAGAGAGTATATTTTCTGAAAGAGCTTTTTCCTCTAAAAGATTATATTTCTC
This sequence comes from Myxocyprinus asiaticus, assembly GCF_019703515.2. Taxonomy (NCBI): domain Eukaryota; kingdom Metazoa; phylum Chordata; class Actinopteri; order Cypriniformes; family Catostomidae; genus Myxocyprinus; species Myxocyprinus asiaticus. The sequence goes on from NC_059362.1 coordinate 3,395,575, forward strand.
TAAAAGAGTGGCACACACGGAACGTCTTTTTAAAGATGCCTTTCCGATTGTGTGTTATTCCTGGTTGCGGTCGTTATCTCTCAACTTCGGATGGTCATGATCGCTGTCTTTCGTGTCTGGGCACGACCCACATAGAGGCAGTGTTTGTGGATGGTTCATGTTCTCATTGCGAGAACATGACCATGGCAACGTTGTGGTCGCGGCTTGCTTTCGTAAGCGGCTCCCCGCCTCTGTCCTTCTACCTACGGATATGAGGCCAGCGCGGCAAGCACTGGGGGCGATTTGGGGACCCCAGTGGGATTGCCTCTGCCGGGTATTCCCCCGCGGACCTCCCATTCCCCAGCACGCTCGTCTGCCTCAGCCGGGCTTCCGGATGAGTTCGCTGGCTCGTCTCACGGTGAGTCTGGCTTCTTGTGATGATGAGCTCTCGAGCGCAGCATCAGAGAGCGGGCTTGTCCAGTCGGACGCAGAAGCCTCAGCTGGGCTTCCCCCCTCGGGGATGATTGCCCTGTCACAGGCTGATGCCGAAATGATGGACTTGCAACGCCACTCAAAGCAGCCACGCCCCACTCCAGTGCCATTCTTCCCGGAAGTGCACGAGGAGCTGACGAAATCGTGGGAGGCACCTTTTACTGCCCAGTCCCGATTCCACAGTTCCCCCGCTCTCACTACCCTCGATGGCGGGGCGGCCAGGGGCAATACAGCGATTCCCCCGGTGGATAAGGCGCTCGCGGTGCACCTATGCCCGCAGAGTGCTGCCACCTGGCGTGGACGCCCTAAGCTCCCGTCCAAGCCCTGTAGGCTCACGTCGTCCCTGACGGCTAAAGCCTACAACGCTGCTGAACAAGCCGCCTCTGCCCTGCATGCCATGGCTCTCCTGCAGGTTCACCAAGCCAAGGCATTGAAAGAACTGCACAAGGGTAGTTCCACCCCAGATTTGATGCAGGAACTGCGCTTGGTGACCGACCTCACTCTCTGAGCGACGAAGGTCACAGCGTGGCCTCTCGGGCAGACGATGGCCACATTAGTGGTCCAGGAGCGCCACCTTTGGCTCAACCTGGTCGAGATGGGTGAGGCCGACAAGACACGGTTTGTTGCTGCCCCCATTTCCCAAGCTGGCCTATTCGGCGACACTGTCGAGGACTTTGCCCAGCAGTTCTCGGCAGTGAAGCAACAGACGGAGGCGATCCGGCACATCCTGCCCCGGCGCGGCTCAAGATCCCGCACCCCGTCTGCTCGTCGCCAAGGGCGTCCCCCTGTGGTGACTGCACCAGCTCCACTGCAGCCCGCCCCTTCAGCCCGGCCCCGCGTGGAGCCCACCGCAGGAAGCAGACGCCACCCGTCTCACAGTCGGCACTTAAGAACCCACAGAGGTTGTCAAAGCGCTCCTGAGATGGGTGACCCAAGGACAAAGGAACCCACTTACCTGGAGCTGGTAAGTAGACCACTCCATCCCCCGGTCTTTTGTTACCTTTTTGTTTGATTTCGCCCGGTGTGCACGGTCATCATCACGACTACCATCCTCAGGTTTTTTCTTGCAGGATTGGTCTTTCCGCCCCTGAACGTCCAGCTGTGGCACACAGCCGCCCCCGATGTGGCAGTCTCCACGGGTTACGAGGACAGGCCTCTTCCTCACCCATCCCAGGCTGTTCCGGGGATGGTCACAAGGAGCCAGTTAAGTGCTTCGATGTCCCTAGACTCAGCACGGCCACGACGTGGTGTGGCACCTCGAGCTCTGCCCCGCAGCAAGGCCCCACCTGCAGAACGTCCGACGACGTTGTCACCTTGGTCCCCCTTGCGCAGAACTTGGACACGTGGCTTGCAATTTCCAATCCGTCGCGATGGCTGATCTGGACCGTCTGACTCGGCTACGTGATTCAGTTTGCCCAGCGCCCGCCCAGGTTCAGCATTATTCACTTCACCTTGGTCAAGAATGAAAATGCTGCTACCTTGCGTGCGGAGATTGCTACCCTCCTACGGAAGGGCGCAATAGTACCTGTCCCTCCAGCCGAGATGAAGAAGGGGTTTTACAGTCCCTACTTCATCGTACCGAAAAAAGGCAGTGGGTTGCAGCCAATCTCGGAACTACGAGTACTGACCTGAAGTAGACCTGAAGGACGCGTACTTCCACATCTTGATCCTTCCTCGACACAGACCCTTCCTGCGGTTTGCATTCAAGGGTCAGTCATATCAGTACAAAGTCCTCCCTTTCGGCCTGTCCCTGTCTTCATGAAGGTCGCAGAGGCTGCCCTTGCCCCGTTAAGGGAGGTGGGCATTCGCATTCTCAACTATCTCGATAACTGGCTAATCCTAGCTCACTCTCGATACATGTTGTGCGCACACAGGGACTTGGTGCTGTCACACCTCAGCCGACTAGGGCTTTGGGTCAACTGGGAAAAGAGCAAGCTCCTCCCAGTTCAGAGCATCTCTTTTCTCAGTTTGGAGCTGGACTCAGTCTCTTCGACGGCGCGCCTTACGAACGAGCGCGCCCAGTCAGTGCTGGCCTGTTTGAAGGCGTTCAAACAGAAAACAGCGGTTCCACTGAAACTCTTTCATAGGCTCCTGGGGCATATGGCATCCTCGGCAGTAGCCACCCCGCTTGGGTTACTGCATATGAGACCGCTTCAGCACTGGCTCCAGACTCGAGTCCCGAGATGGGCATGGTGCCACGGGACACATTGCGTGGTCATCACGCCAGTCTGTCACTGTCCTTTCAGCCCTTGGACCGATCTCTCGTTCCCACGGGCAGGTGTTTCTCTAGAACTGGTCTCCAGGCGTGTCGTGGTCATGACAGATGCCTCCAAACGGGCTGGGGTGCTGTTTGCAATGGCCTGTGGACGGGCCCGCGACTGCATTGGCACATCAACTGCCTCGAGTTGTTGGCAATTCTGCTCGCCCTGTGGAGGTTTCGGCCGTTGATCCAGGGCAAGCACTTGTTAGTTCGGACAGACAACACGGCAACGGTAGCATATGTCAACCGCCAAGGCAGTCTGCGCTCTCGTTGTATGTCACAACTCGCCTGCCGTCTCCTCCTCTGGAGTCAGCAGCACTTCAAGTCGCTGCGAGCCACTCACATCCCGGGCAACCTCAACACTACAGCGGACGCACTGTCACGGCAGGTTACCCTCAGGGGAGAGTGGAGACTCCACTCTCAGGTGGTCCAGCTGATTTGGAGTCGATTCGGACGGGCACAGGTGGACCTGTTCGCCTCCCAAGAATCCTCCCACTGCCCGCTCTGGTATGCCCTCACCAAGGCTCCCCTCGGCATAGACACGCTGGCACACAGCTGGCCCCCTGGCCAATGCAAATATGTGTTTCCCCAGTGAGCCTACTTGCACAGACCCTGTGCAAGGTCAGGGAGGACGAGGAGCAGGTCGTCCTGGTAGCACCCTACTGGCTCACCCAGATGTGGTTCTCGGAACTCACGCTCCTCGCAACAGCCCCCCCTGGCGAATTCCCCTGAGGAAGGACCTTCTTTCTCAGGAACAGGGCACCCATGACCAGACCTCTGGAATCTCCATGTCTGGCCCCTGGACGGGACGCAGTGGTAGACACGATCACTAAGGCTAGGGCCCCCTCTACGAGGCGCCTGTATGCTAAGTGGTTTTCTTCCCAACGGGAAGACCCCAGAGATGCACAGTCAGATCAGTGCTTTCCTTCCTGCAGGAGAGGTTGGAAGGGAGGCTGTCCCCTTCCACCTTGAAGGTGACGTTGCTGCCATAGCAGCACACCACGACGCAGTCGACGGTAAGTCCTTAGGGAAGCACGACCTGATCATCAGTTTCCTGAGAGGCGCCAGGAGGCTGAACCCCTCCAGACCTTGTTCCCTCATGGGACCTCTCTGTAGTTCTTCAGGGTCTACAGAGAGCCCCCTTTGAGCCTTTGCAGTCAGCCGAGCTTAAGGCACTCTCCTTGAAGACTGCCCTCCTGACTGCGCTCACTTCCATCAAGAGGGTAGGAGACCTGCAAGCGTTCTCTGTCAGCGAAACGTGCCTGGAGTTCGGTCCGGGTTACTCTCACATGATCCTGAGACCCCGACCGGGCTATGTGCCCAAGATTCCCACAACCCCTTTTAGGGACCAGGTGGTGAACCTGCAAGTGCTGCCCCAGGAGGATGCAGACCCAGCCCTGTCGTTGCTGTGTCCAGTGCGTGCTTTACGCATCATTTGGATCAAATGCAGAGCATTAGGATCTCTGAGCAGCTCTTTGTCTGCTTTGGTGCACAGCGGAAAGGAAGCGCTGTCTCCAAGCAGAGGATCGCCCACTGGCTCATTGACGCCATAACTATGGTATATCACGCCCAGGACATGCCGCCCCCGGTAGGGCTACGAGCCCTTTCTACCAGGGGTGTAGCGGCTTCTTGGGCCCTGGCCAGGGGTTCCTCTCTAACAGACATTTGCAGAGCAGTGGGCTGGGCAACACCCAACACCTTTGCAAGGTTCTACAACCTCCGGGTGGAACCAGTTTCATCCCAGGTAGTGGCATGCAATACAAGCAGATAAGCCCGGGATAGCCGGCCGGGTGTATTGCTTGCACATAGCTCCTTCCACCTCCTTTTTAGCTGAAGACGTGCGCCATTAATTCCCAGTAGTGTTCACAAACTTTGTTCCCTGGTTGTCTTCCTCCGAGCCCTGTGGCAGTCGAGTTTTAGGAGAGACTCGCTGCCGGCCCAGTACACGTGCTAACTAAGAGTCCTGTTCTGGGGTAGGTGCTCCGCATGCGGCGGTTCCCTGTAAGGCTAACCCCATGCGATACATATCTTCTGCTAATTCGTTTCCCTGTTGGCAAACTGCGTCTTCCTTGGGCAGAGCCCCTCTGCCCCAGTCTCCATGTTTGTAGTAACTCCTCCCCCGTTGGGTAGGATCTACCTTGAAGACACTCCACATGGTTGGAAAGACCATGTGACGTATTTTTCCACTTAAATATCCCCCCCTCTCTTTGTGCGAGGTTTGGTCTCCGCGGTGTCTTCCCCTTGGGAGGGACACCACCTGACTAGACCTGGCGGCCCAGTCGGATAATCCCCCTTCTTTTTTAGGGAGTGGAAAAAAAAGAAGGGGAAAAGAGGCCACGAGTGGGTTAGCCTGTCTCAATATTTTGGGTAGTCGACTTGTCCCCAAAGGGCCGTTCGACACTTATAACTATGTTGGCAGAGGTTACGTGTCGACCTGGTGTGCTGGCTATGAGGCACACAGTGGGCTGCCCACCACACACCGCCAGTTCACGTAACACAGTTCAGCCAATTGTGGCATTTCATATAGGGACCCCTAGTGTCACTACATCGACACAACGTCGAGTGAGTGACAGATAGGGAACGTCATGGTTACTTGTTTAACCTCCGTTCCGTGATGGAGGGAATGAGACGCTGTGTCCCTCCTGCCACAACGCTGAACTACCCGCTGAAATGGCCGGACCTTATATCGGCTCCTCAGCATAAAACTTAAATGAGTGGTTGCATTCTAGCTCCTTTTATACCCGTATGTCCAGGGGAGTGGCATGCAAATACCACTTGCCAATTTTCATTGGCCTTTTATCAAAGACCAGAGGTGTCTCAGGCTCCCAAGAGTGACCCCTAGTGTCACTACATCGACACAACGTCTCATTCCCTCCATCAGGGAACGGAGGTTACGCAAGTAACCATGACGTTTTCGTTTCATACGTTATTTTATTTTATTTTATTTTTTTAGTAACACTTTTATTTTACAGTGTCCTTGTTATACATGTAACATGTAATGACTGTAGTAATAACAGTAAATGATGCATAATTACAAGCAGCTAACCCTAAACCAAACCCTTACCCTAAACCTATAGTGAGTACATGTTATTAATTAATATTATTCAGTACTTTAACAAGGACACTGTAAAATAAAGTGCAACCTTTTTTTCTCTTTTGTATATGCTTTGTGAAGTGTCCTTGGGTCCTTTAAAGGCACTATATAAATAAAAACTATTATTATTATTACTTTTATAATAAGCGCACTCTTACGGAAATGATTAGGTTAGGAAACTTAAAGCGGAGTTCTCAAACGAAAACAGATGTGGCCTTAGTCTATAATAATTATAATTAGCCCAATGTTAATTCATATTTAGCCTGTGTCCATATAGATGCCTTTGTACTTCCGATCAAATAACCCGTTGACACTCAAATCTCACCCAGAAATCACACTGATGTGTTGAAACGCTGAAAGAACAGGTAACTGAAAATATTCCCAAATGATCAAATAAAAGCATTGGCCCATTTTCGAATATTTACATGATTACGTGCATCTGTTGACAGTTGATCAAGCCTCTTCATGTACTGTCTCCCACAGAAAAATCTAGATCAAAATGAAAAAAACAAAAAACATAAAAAATTTATAAATAATTGTTTTTAATATTATTATTCAGAAGATGAGTGAAATAAGAATGAGAAGTAAAGATAAAGCCAGGAATATATTGCACAATTTTACAAACATACTTGACAGTCATAAGTGGGTTAGATGCTGATGTGATTTCTTGACACATCTGGGACATGCACATCACTTCCTGCACTTTTGTCAGGCAGCTTTATGCAAACAGGGTTACAGCAAAATAAAGGCCACTGTCAGCAGCTCCATGGGCTGAATGCAGACAAAAACGAACACCATTTGTTTTCATCTGCACGTGTGCAAATTACTTTTGGAGCTAGCATTTTCCTGTTTTGATAAATTGACACTTTCCAACCAGTATATCATTTCCCCTTTCCGCCCCTTTTCTTTTTTTTTATTTTTTTTTTTTTTGTTGTTGTTGTTGGCCCTTTTTATGCCTGCAGAATTATTAAGGGAGCATTATCTTGAAATGTGTGCAGCCTCCCAACCAGGTTACAAATTAACTTTGTGTTGACATTTTTTTTGTCTGTATGATAAAGGAATTCTTTTGTTTTTTCCCCCTTTTATATTTATCATTGTGGTATGCAGCATCAAATACTAGTCATTCTCTCTGCTGCTACAAAAACATAGAGTCTCATTGTGAATTTATAATTTTTTGTTTGTTTTGTTGCTTAACGACTTAGTGATCATTTTGAATTGGGGGGGGGGTAGGAGTGTATCAAGATTGAAAAACAAATTTTTTTTTTATTGAATATGGTTGAATGTTTATTGAATATTATCAAATGGAGCAACATCAACAACAGAAGGTTGTTTTGATTTAAATTATTTTATTGGGGTTATAGTGATATAGTTTAGATATAGGTGCAATAGTTATAGGACAAAACTTCTGCAAAAACTTTTGAGACAGCAAGATGCTTTTTCAAGAAAAAAGATTATAGCTTATTTAAAATCACCACTTCAGAAAAGGGTGCACCATTTCCACTTAATTTCAATCTCAAGTATTCTATAAACAAATTAATATCCATTGTGATTTGATCAGTCAATGTGAACACCTTTGAACATTTTTCATAACAAATCTTTTCTCGCCAATTAAGAAAAACAATGGGGGGAATTCACTAAGAATGCATTGCGGCCAGTAAAAGCACCAGTTATTTGCATGCACTGGTTTAGCGCACGATTCACTAAAGTAATTATGCAGATCAGGAAACAGTGCAGACACACCCATAAAATCGCTTCTGAATACAATTTGCATGCACACTTTCGATCTTGCAGGTTGATTCTGAGCGCTATATAGCGGAGGATGCAGCAGACCGCCGTAATCTGACACACCCTACTGAGACTAAACAGCATCACTGTGATCCTGACACATGAATCATCTCTTAAACATGTCGAAATTGTGCTTGACTATACTGCGCATCTGGATATATTTAACGCTGATTGCGCCTGCTTAACCCTTTAACCCTTCTGAACGTTTGAAAGATTTCCTGTTTCAGTGGAATACCCAAATTAAAAGGCTTATAACTTAAAAAAAAAAAAAAAAGGAGGATCAAGTGTTTGGTATCATTGTAAAGAAAGATTTTCAAATTTTTTAAGGATAAAGATTATGATACATTGAGACTCTCTGCCTAAGAAACTGCTGTACTTTTTTCTTATTTTTCTTATTTGACTTGATGTATCTTTGGGTGTAAATAAGGTGGCTCTGATAAACTGTTTTTGTTTTGTTCCCAATCGTCAACTGTATATGAGAAAATCTTCGTGTTGATACGACAAAGCAATCAAAAGTTATAGCATTACAAAAATAATTTATCCTTAATTTATGTGTTCAAAAGCCTCTCCAAACAAATAAAACATAGTAATTGTACATAAGAACTAATTACACATGCAAACACAACAATGACTAAAGGTTTGCATAGCATGGAGACATGATTTTAGTAATGAGATTTCACAGAATGAGATTCATTCTGTGCCATTTGAGTCATCATTGAGTCTGTGTCGTGTACTTGGCGCCATCTCCTGGTGGCTATATGTAACATTGTTCATACATTTAGGGAAGTGCTGTTGTAGTTTTTGTTGCTATATAGTGTTTTTGAAGAAAATAAAATCCTGGGGGGATTTTTAGTACAACTTAAAAATTTGCTATTTTTAAGTTGTACTATACACTACCAGACAAAAGTATTGACACACACAAAAGTATTGTGTGGAGTGGTGGTGGTTTAGTGGACTTAAGCACTGAACTGATAAGCAAAAGGTTGTTGGTTCAATCCCTACAGCCACCACCATTGTGTCCTTGAGCAAGGCACTTAACTCCAGGTTGCTCCAGGGGGATTGTCCCTGTAATAAGGGCACTGTAAGTCACTTTGGATAAAAGCGTCTGCCAAATGCATAAATGTAAAATGACACTCCTTCTCATTTTTTATTTGGACTTTTCTGCTCTTTAGAATTATATTAAAGTCATCAAAGCTTTCAATTAACACAAATGGGTTTATGAGGATTATGTAGTGGCCAACAAATATTAAATCAAATCTATTAATCTTATATTTGAGCTTCTTAAAAGTAGCTACCCTTTGTCTAAATGACAGCTCTGCACACTCGGGGCATTCACTTTTCACTGAAGCCCATTTTTTGGTGACTGTTAATTTATTTTTCCATCTTCTCTCTGTCTCTACTGTAGTGCCTGGTCCAGTTCCCAAAGAGTTTGTGAGGGCGACTCCATCTGAGGATAAGATCTCACTGCAGTGGAAAGAGCCCCTGGAGCCCAACGGCATTATAACCCAGTATGAGGTAATGCTGTGTGTGTGTGTGTGTGTGTGTGTGTGTGTGTTATTCAAGTCCATGTGTGTTTTTTTTATGTCAGTTTTGTGTGCAAACCCAAATGATTATGCATCAAAAGCTTGTACTGTCTTGCTCCATGTATATGCAAATTGTTTTTTTTAAGAACTAGATAAATGATGCCTCATATTTTAACACAATGTTCTGCCACTTTACAATAATGTTGTATTCGTTAAAATTAGTTAACTACATTAGTTTACATGGTCAAACAATGAACAGTATTTTTACAGTATTTATTTATGTCGGTTCATGTTCATTTAAAAAAATACTATAGGGCTTGGCGATATTCAAGAAATATTTTCACAATATTTAAAAAAAAAAATATTGTGATATCCAATTACAATAACATTGGAATAAATACATACATATATATATATATATATATACAAAGTGAACCTGCAAAGTTGCATTCACAGTGCATGTTAAGCACAAACTGCTCCATTGAAATAAAGTGAACTAAACTCGGAGCACGTCCTGAGATGGTCATTTGCAGCATTCTCACAGACGACACTATTCTTAACATCTGTTTTACAACTGAAACAGAAGAGTGAGAACTCTTTATATGGACATGTTCCACCAGACAGAATGCCATTGAACATCTATTTTTGTGTCTTTTTTATTTTATATTTTTTAGATCAGCTACAGTAGCGTGCATTCCTTTGATCCATCAGTGCCGTTACTGCGGCCGCCTGTGCTCGTGTCTTTACCGTGGAACACCTCTCGACACAACTTCACACAGTTGCACCCTGGAACCACCTACCAGTTCCTGATCCGGGCCAGCACCGGCAAGGGTTACGGAGCCCCCAGCACACTCAATGTGACCACCAACATATCAGGTACAAAGAGAGAGAGTGACCTTTGGTTTTTCGTGGTTTCTCTGTGTGTTCATGAATGAATGTTTCAGGTGTCATATCTGATCTGATCTTTAGGAGGGGCTGAACACACTGTTGTTTTGCAAGTGATGAAATTGGATCCATTTGTTTGTGCAGTGTAGTCAGTTTCTGATATCCTGGCATTGGTTGGTTTAGTACTGACACAGGCATCGGCACAATGGAAAAGGATGGAAAACTGGAGATCTGCTCACGTCTTGCCATTGGACTGAACTTATGAAGCACTTGAGACAACAAGACAAGTTTCCAGCAGTCATGGAAAACCTGGACATTTTTTAATTGTGGTTTCCAGACATGGAAAAATCATTAAAATGAACAAAATCTTAAAAGTCATGGCAATTTCTGCAGTGAATATATCTTTTTCTAGTTATTTTCTGCTCTAAAATATTTAATCAACTTAATATTGCTCTTGGCTAGAGCATCTGTAGAGTAGACCTTGCTCACAAGCCAGTGTTTTGTCTGAATTCTGAGCGAATCTTTCTTTTGAGTATCGCTTTTGAACTATAGTCAATTAATAGGGGGTAAAAGCGTGCTTGAAGTGTTTTTCTAATGACCAATGAGAGCAAGGACAATAACCTCATGACAAAGAGACCTCTCTCTCTCTCTCTCTCTCTCTCTCCCTCTCCTCAGGCTCTCTGCCACTCTTGCTTACATCTCTGAGATGTAATACAGGCATAATCATGGGAAATATGATTTTCCACATTTCCCAAATCCATCACTTTAGATTTGTTGAGAGCAAAAGAAGTGTAGGTGGAGCCTAAGAAAACATACAGAGGCAAGGAAAGCTGTTTAGCTTGTTTTGAAAAGGATAAGAAAGAAAATAAATAACACATATATAATTATTGCTTTTTTATGATGAGTGAAGTGTTTTTTGTATTTTTTTACCACAATTTAGTGAAAGTGCTTTAAGTAGTGAAACTACTAATACATTTTTTTCAGTAGCTGTTTAAAAAAAAAAAAAAACATCTGACACAAGCTATGTATTTATTATATATTTTTTATTTTATTATACAGTTTAGTAATATCAAATGACACATACATAAATTGAGTAAATTAAATAGGGGGAAACTGACTTATATCACACAATGTTTAGATCAGCTACAGTAGCGTGCATTCATTTGATCCATCAGTGCCGTTACTGCGGCCGCCTGTGCTCGTGTCTTTACTGTGGAAACATTTACCTGATTTTGAATGAAAAATGTCTAGATATGTAGTTTTACAGTATAAATAAAGACCCCATGAAATGGCTTGACGAGCGAAGTTTATTTTCTGTGTTGACGTATATCATATTAAAACAGGAAGTGTGGGCGTCTATATAAAAGGACTTGTTCCTTTTTTTCAAATAAGTTTTTAGTTTGCATCAGAGCCATGAACCATGAATTGCTATTTGCTCTTGTTAGGACATTCTCATTCTAGACAAAATTTTATGTGTATGCTAAAAGTCAACATTTAGCATAAACAGGGCTTTCAAACTAACAGACATGAACTAAAAGCCACAAAACTCTAATAAAACTGTATTAAAATATATTTCATTCTTAAATAGTGTAGTTACTGCAGCTATTTTTTGTTAGGGTTAGCCATGATTTTACAAATGGATAATCGTAGCTTGTTCCCTCTGTTTCTCTTTGTAGCACCTACTCTAGAGGAGTATGACGGGTCAGAGGCGTCCCTGAACGAGACGGCCACAACCATCACCGTCCTACTGAAACCAGCCCAGGCTAAAGGAGCTCCCATCAGGTGTGTTTGTTTGTGTCTTTTACATTCCCTATTGCTCTATTGCTTTCATATCCTCCAGCTCTTCCTGCATGAGTCTGCTGCAGACTCTATCATATTTCCTCTCTGTGCAGTAATGAACCACTGCTGCTGGGAACATTATGATATTACTCACTTCCTGTGTTTCTCAGCTCATAAACCTCCTCTCTCTCTCTCTCTCTCTCTCTCTCTCTCTCTCTCTCTCTTTCAGCTGTTCGATATTCAACACCTCACTTGCACAAATATCCCTATTTGATCTGAGCCGTGCCAGGCTATTTCATTCTCCTCTTCCTCATTTCTCTCTCTCTCTCTTTTTCTCCTCTCTGTTTAGCTGGTTTGAGGTTTTGTCACATAAGATTTGAAAATGATTTTTCAGTAAATCAGCCATGTTGTGTGACAAACTTATTTCAGGAGATACACTCAAATTGGCTTTTTTTGTTGTGATTTTTCAAAGACGCCATGAAATCAAATTTGGAGTTTTATGGCTTTTTTTGTTGTTGTTGTTTAAGGTCATCATTCTAGTGTTCACTGACAATTTGACAAAATTAACATTTAACAGATATAGTGGCAAGAAAAAGTATGTGAACCCTTTGGAATTATCTGCATTTATGTATAAATTTGTCTTAAAATCTGGTTTGATCTTCATCTAAGTTACAATAATGAACAAACACAATCCGTTTTAACTAATAGTACACAAATTAGATTGGAAAATGTATGTGAACCCCTAGGCTAATGATGTCAACAAAAGCTAATTAGAGCCAGGTGTTGGCAAACCTGGCATCCAATTAATGAAATGAGATTGGAGGTGTGGGCTAGAGCTACTTTGACTTATAAAAAGCACTCAAACATTTTGAGCTTGCTTTTCACAAAAAGCATCTGCTGACGTAGACCATGCCTCGCAAAAAAGAGATATCAGAAGACCTACAATCAAGAACTGTTGCTTTCTCGAAGAGTTTAGATATTCATCTGTCCACTGTTAGACATATTGTCTATAAATTGAGATGATTTATTACTTTGGCTACTCTCCCTTGAAGTGTCCGTCCAGCTAAGATGACTCAAAGGGCACATGGCAGAATGCTCAGTGAGGCAAAAAAGAACCCTAGAGTGACAGCTAAAGACTTGAAGGAATCATTGGAACTGGTTAACATCTCTGTTCATGAGTCTGCTTTTTATGGAAAACATTAAACAGGCATGGTGTCCATGACAGGACGTCACGAAGGAAGCAGCTGCTTTCCAGCAAAAACACAGCTGAAAACTAGCTAATTTCAAAGGGTTCACATACTTTTTCTTGCCACTGTATATGCATTTAAAATTCACAGTCTTTCTCTTCAGGGAAAATAGACCAGGGGCTTGTTTCCCAAAAGCATCGTAAGCCTAAGTAGATCGTAGAATCCATCTTACGATTCATCTTAGTTTTGCGGCCTGTTTCCCAAAAGCATCGTAACTTAAGTAGTACTTGACAATGCTCGTTGATACGAGTGCTCTGGAGTACTCGTACAGCATTAAGAACATTGTAAGCACACAGACTTATGCAGACACCTGCAGGAAATTACACCTGATACAATTTAAACACCTATAGCTACACTTTATGCTCATTTAATATCAGTATACATACAATATATTTTATTAATTTTTTAACCGAAAAGGCTAATAATAATAATAATAATAACAATAATAATAATAATAAATGCAGAAAATGGTTAGTCAATATTGGATGAACAGATAACAAATAAAGTTATTTGTGGACTAGTTGGTAACAACAAAGTGGTGGGATGATTGTTGCAGAGAACTGTAAAAATTACAATCAGAGAGAGAAGGAAAAAAGTCAGTAACTTGCTGCCGTGCATGAAAATCGTCCGTACAGTATATTGGCTCCTCATCCTCGTCTCCTCCTCCTGTCTGACACCTATGGGCGCTCTCGCCTGCGCCACGTGTTGTGTAGTACCGCACATGTTGTGTAGCTTTGCTGTTATCATTATCACTTTTGGGAGTAAAAAGCAGATCTCCCTTTGATTGGTGAATGCCCCTAAAGCGCAGCTTCCATGCGTCTCTTTATTTTGCGATCTGCAATAACACGGTGAATCTTGTTATATTCAATTAATGCTTGTCATTAGCAGGACCATACACCGGGCCTCCGGTGGAAGCTTTCATATCGACCCACAGAGCAAATTTTGAAAAAGAAATATTAAAATGCACATCTGTGGAACGAAGCAGTGATTGTGTAAAAGAAATATATCGTTCTGCATAAAATTATTGAAAAAACAAAATGTAATTATGTGTGAATTAAGTTGTAAATTTAAGAAAATATTTTTAAATATTTCCAGCGAGTTAAATTACAAATGTTTTTAAAGTTACGCACAAATATAATGAAGTTACAATGATGAGCAGCACTATATGGTCACATTTCAGGACTTCACATGAGTGGACAGCGTCACTCTTAAGTAGCACTTAAAGTGCGTCCTCGCACATTCATGTCAACTGCAGTTTTGGGAAACGCACACGAAAAAATTCGCTCGTAGAAAATGCGCTTAACCACTAAGATCAATCGTTATTGGGAAACGCAGCCCAGAAATATTGATCACAAGTATTAGACTACACAAAGTTTTACCCAAACAAATGCTCACTAGAAAGAGAATGTCAAATTCGGTTTGACACTTGACAGGGACGATAAAGCTGAAGGTTGAGGGAGCACAGCACCTTTCAGACAGACAAGGAGTACAACTGGATGATTTACTGTGTTGCGCATATTAATTTCGGCTTTCAGAATAGATGCTAACATGTATTCAGAAAGCGAGTGAACGAATAAATAAAGAGACATGTAGTAGAATTACAGCAGAGCCGAATCTGGGGGGGGGGGTGCTTTGCCCCCCTACCCCCTCCCAAATTATCCCTATGGCCCGAATTGTATTGTCATGAAATCCTAATCCTAACCCTTACCCTAACCCCACACAAAAAGCTCTGATGTTGTTATTTGTTAATTGTCTTACACTGCGATGGCTGTTTGCTCTTATGATTTGAATGGAATGGAATTGGCACCGCTGATCATTAGTTGTGCAGTTTAAGTCACCTGATTGGCTGTGTTCTTCTGTCCACCATCAACAGTGCCTATCAGATCGTAGTGAAGGAGATCAATCCACACCGTGCACGACGGGAGGCAGGCAGTGGGGAGTGTTATCGCAAGCCTGTGTCCTATCAGAACGCCGCAAGTGCCGGGTTGCCGTATTATTTTGCAGCAGAACTCCCGCCAAGGAATCTTCCGGAACCGTTGCCATTTACGGTGGGAGACAACAAGACATATCAGGGGTACTGGAACGCTCCCCTCGCACCCCGGAAAAACTACAACATCTACTTCCAGGCCGTTAGCAGCGTGGAGAAGGTTAGCAGATAACACGCAAATATACACACTATATGGTGCCATGTGACACTTTGTGACACTTTTGACCAGTTGAAATCATAAAAAATTAAAATTGATCTTTCATCACATAGCCTTGATCAGCCTTCAAAAGAATTATGGTATAATGTGTGATATTGATGAGATTTTTAATACTGTTTTTTGATGATATCTTTCAGTTTTTGGAGAATACATTGTATAAGCCTTGGACTTGCTTACACAACAAGTTACAGTAGCTAGCAGTCATTTAACGTTGAACCTATAAAAATAGAAATAAATTGTGTCTGAATTTGAATTCTCATGTACTGACTGCTTTGGGAATGACACCTAATAAAGCTACTGTCATGAGAATGATGTAAAGGGTATAGAAAAGTTCCCCTAATTGAAGAACCACTCACAAACACATGTATTGGGTGGGTACATGAGCTACTTATACATAAGTCTCAGGGTTAAATCCTGGTTGGGTTGACCAGGAATTGAATTGTTGCAGAAATATCTATCCTTTTTACTGTTTTGTCCTTGAGCAATGTATTTATGTTGCTTCAAGTGTTTGTGTATTGAAGTATATAATAGGGCTGGTCAATAGGACGATGTAATTGGATATCGATGATGTCTTACAAAGATTCCGATGCTGATTGCGAACAGATGATGATCGACAATATTGGGAAATGGAAAAACCATGGATCTGGGAAGTCGCCAAATATATTAAACAGTGGCCAGGGTGTGATACTAGCACCCGCCACTAGCCAAATACAACGAGGCTGAAACCAGTTCGCAAGTTCCTTGTCCAAATGTATTTCATGTGCTCATTTACCCGCAACAGGCGGGCAACCTGCTGCAAGACGTCTCGGAGTGACACATGAAAAGAAATGCTGTTAGTCACAAAGATACGCACTTGAAGAAACACACTTTATTATATTTTTAAGAACAGATGAAAGAAAAGCGTCATTGCTTGTGTCTGATTCGCTGTTTGTTCAGAGGCGTGCAGCACGAGCCTGTCATGTGCTACAAGTGCATCTTGCATACATTTCTCTGTTTCATTTGTCTGAAAACTTTTTGCAATAATAATGTCATCTTTGAGAATGCTGATATTATCTCCGTTCATCTCAGGAGGTGCTGTGTGTTTAGTTCACGGTTTGCATGTATTGTGAATGCAACTCTGCAGGTTCAGTAATGTATATCTTTGTATTAAATAAACAAAGACGAAAGGGATTAAAACATAAATTAATGCAAGGCACGTTCACCTTGAACCTAAAATTGAGTTTTATTTTCTTTAGGCAGCATTAACTGTATTACAAAAATGCAATACAAACACAAATTTGATAAGAACACACATTATTTTGGGAACACACGTTAATTTATTAGGCTTATTTATTTTGATTATTATTGTCTTTACATTTATAACTGTCTTTAGTACACTGTTTTTTTCTCCCCAATTTGGCATGCCCAATTCCCAATGCCATCTAAGTCCTCGTGGTGGAGGAGGACGAATCTCAGTTGCCTCCGCGTCTGAGACCGTCAATCTGCACATCTTATCACGTGGCTTGTTGAGCGTGTTATCCCAGGAGACGTAGCGCGTGTGGAGGCTTCACGCTATTCTCCACGGCATCCATGCACAACTCACCATGCGCCCCACCAAGAGCAAGAACCACATTATAGTGACCACGAGGAGGTTAACCCAACATAACTCTACCCAGCCTAGCAACCGGGCCAATTTGGTTGCTTAGGAAGGCTGACTGGAGTCACTCAGCATGCCCTGGATTCGAACTTGCGACTCCAGGTGTGGTAGTCAGCGTCTTTAATTGCTGAGCTACACAGGCCCCCATTGTCTTCAGTTCTTAATCTGTAGGCTATTATTAATTTTCCATATGTGTTGACGGATGCTTGCGTGATGGTAAATGGAGCCATTGGAGATGGTAAATGTTTAGATTTGGAGAGGTGGTTATATAAGATTTTTTGATCACTTCGTTATTTTATTGCTTTTTTGATTTAGTTTAAAGTGCAATTTGAATTTAGAAATGTCTTTTTTTTATGTTTTGTGTTTCAACAAATGAATTAAACTTTTAAAACAAAATCAATAAAGCAAAAAAATTCACTGACCCTCAGCAGGGGCTCGGCGATGTAATCGGATATCACGATATTTTTAAAGGCAATTATCGCTAAAATATTTTTTACATACCGACCAGCCCTAGTATATAAGTGTGTATACATTCCTTTGCATTGAATAGGATTTACTGTACTGTATCTCTGATACACAAATGACAAGGTCAATATAAGACTCGGAACATAGTTGGTCAAATACTAAGAAATAATTTACGTTGTCTGGTTTTTCCACACACAATAGCAGCTTGGAATGTTTAGAAAATGTATTATATAAAGTCAAACTGTAAGCAAAATTGCATTCAAACATAAATCTTTGTACTGAATATCTTTTGCTCGTTTCTATTTAGACATCTGTATATTATGCTGTTCTGGTATTAATAGAGTTTTGAAAATTAACTGCAAATCCTTTTTCTTTACAGGAAAGTAAAACGCAATGTTTGAAACTGGCATTTAAAGGTAAGCCCTTTCATACTGAGAACATGCATATTTTGCATAATTTGATTTGTACAATAGACATCAGATTTTTGTGAGATTGTTCATCATATTGTCCATCATCCAATAGCCTTTTTAATGCAGTGACTTTATAATATATGCACATGTAACCCTTTTTAACATATTACTGTTGCCAATCATCCACAGCACTGTTGGGGTCTACAGTGTTTGTTGGATTTTTGCTCAAGTTTGCTCTGGATTTTATCCAGCTAAAATGTCCAGTATGTTGTTCTGAATAATGTGATACATATATGTGTACATATATATAGTCAGCACGCTGTTGTGGTAATGACAGTAACGAAAGCACCTTCATTCGTGTCCCGCCTGAGTTATTGCACATTATTTCTTCCTCTGGGTCTTCATTAATTGTTTTCAAGCAGGAAATCGAATGATAAAAATGTGCCCGAGGCTCAGTGCACTCCCCGAGCGGATTAGATATACCCCACGTCATGTGTTGTTTAGCAACAAAAATAAATTTTAGTTTTTAAGCCTGGAATTTTATCTCCAAAATGGATGTAATCCAATTTCCATTGAATCGCTTCCAGTGTTTTCCTCTCAAATCATACTTATAAGACCTGACAGAAACACAAGTGTTCAGGCGGGGGGCAAAATTTGATGTCTGAACCAATACAGGCCAGCATCTGAAACCACACCATGCCTCAGATTAATAATCTTTTAATCCAAGAGTCAGAATTGATCATGAAAACATTTGCTGGAAAGGTCTTTGCCACTGAGTGAAAAACGAATATGCTATTAAACACACTACTTTATTAAATATAAATATAAACATGAACTAATTCAATTAAACCAATGGCATGTGGCCTTGAAGTATTTCATAATAAAGTAAACATTGCTTGCAAGTTTTTCAAGTAATTAATCAAGCAAAAAAAAAAAAAAATTAAGAGCAGTGAATGAGTTTCTCTTTTTCTTGTTAATATCGTTGTATGGTTAAAAATATCAGACTGCAGTTCTATAACAGATAGGTATATAAGGTCACATTTACACTGCTATGGCTAATACTGCGTTCATGTCCTGTCAGAGTTACTTTAATTACGAGATGCAATTTCGGAGATTCTACTCTGAGCTGTTCTTGGACTGAGAAATTATTAGTTTCTAAATCAACGCTCATAACGCCAAAATGTATCCTTGCGTGGCTTTGTTGTTGATGACATCAAAATATTTAATCACTACATTAATTCATTAATTCACCTCTGTATTTTCTTAAAAAAAGTTTTAGAATAAAGAAAGCACTCCAGGTAACACTGACTATAATAAAATGACATACAGTACTGTGCAAAATTTAGGCACTTGGGAAAAATGTTGCATAGTGAGGATGTTCTCAAAAATAATGCCATAAATAGTTTTCATTTATCACTTAATGTCATACAAAGTCCAGTAAACATAAAAAAAAGCTAAATCAATATTTGGTGTGACCACCTTTGCCTTCAAAACAGCACCAATTCTACTAGATACACCTGGACACAGTTTGCCACAGTTCCTCTACCTATTCAGTCTACAGTCTCAATTGCTTCTGTCTCTGTGGGGGCCATTCAATCTGTTGCAGTGCTCCCTGTTCTTCAAACCCAGATGTGTATGACTTTCTTTCTTCTGCTGAACACAAATAAAGATTTTTAGAAAAATATTTCAACTCTGTAGGTCCATACAATGCGAGTGAATGGTGGCTAGAACTTTGAAGGTCCAAAAAGCACATAAAGGCAGCATAAAAGTAATCTATATGACTCCAGTGGTTAAATTCATGTCTTTACAAGCGATTTAATAGGTATGGGTGAGAAATAGATCAATATTTAAGTCATTTTTTTTACTATCAATGTCCACTTTCACTTAACATTCTTCTTCTTTTGTTTTTGGCGATTCACATGCTTTGTGCATATCGCTGCCTATTGGGCAGGGACTCAAACAATATCTAGAGATCAGGGACCGGTTGCACCAGAAATGTCTAGCTACAGCTTAAATGGTGGGTAAGATACAATTTAGACACCATTAAATATTTTAGCATTGCACAATTAAGCTTAGGTTAAACATAACCCTGTGTTTATACAAAATATTTATGGAAGCTTTGGACCAGGAGTAACAGTTGGAATAAAAAAACAAACTAATTGAATGACATCAATGGGCTCATGTTTTGCGTGACAGATTTTAGGGCTCTATTTTCATGAGTACACAAAGCACAGGGCTACACGCTACGACTGTGCACAACATCTTATCCAATTTTTGTGAGAGCGCTAATTCTAAGTGCAATTTTCATGTCAGCACAAAGTGCAAATGGCCGTGGGTAGGAGTGTTTGAGTAACTGTGGGTGTATTGTATGTACAGGTGCATCTCGATAAATTAGAATGTCGTGGAAAAGTTCATTTATTTCAGTAATTCAACTCGAATTGTGAAACTCGTGTATTAAATAAATTCAATGCACACAGACTGAAGTAGTTTAAGTCTTTGGTTCTTTTAATTGTGATGATGTTTAAGTCGCTACAAAAGGAGCCTGTGGAAGAAGGAGAGAGTAAAATGTTTGGATTTGGTATTATTTTTTGACCACTTAGTTATTTTGATAACATATTAGTTTTGTTTGAAGTGTAGTTTGAATTTAGAAATATTTTTGGTTGAATTTTTTCATGTTTTAATAAATAAATTTTTCAAAATCAATGTCGACCTGTAGAAGTGTGTGCCGATACAATCACTGTCAATACTAGCCATGACTTGTGTGTCAGTACATGAAAATGATTAATAATACTTACATTCTCTGTAATTTAACGGAGCCTACATCCATATTCTGAATCACATTTTCCGTGCGTATAAAAGGAACGTGTCCCATTTAACAAGGATGCACACAATAATGTAAATCCATATTTGTATTCTTCCAATTCATTGCATAGAGTCTATTTACACTACCAACTTTTTACGAATTTACAGTCTTTGTTTATATCCCTGTTGCTTGACAAGGAATGGACTGTATAATAGGACGGAGATGGTGTCAGAGAAGAACCTCCATTGGACCCGATTAGCGCCTTGCGCACGCAATTTCGCTAAACCCACTTGCGCCTAGACTTCAGCGCACACTTGCATGAAATACCAACACTTCATGGCCATGCCCATTGATTTTGCACTTATGAGTTAAAGCATTGTGCTGCACTTAATGCTTGCACGCTTAAAATAGGGCCTATAGACATATACTGTATGATGATGTTGACATTTACATTTGTTTACATTTACAAGAGAGAACATTATGTAAAAAAATAAATTGACTTGTTAGCAGCTCTTCAACATAAAACTGATCTAAACACTGCCCTTTCCGGTGTAAGTTGCCCAGTGTCACCGGCATGCAATTTTAAAGCATACAAAATATATTGGATATTAAAATGAATAAAATGTCAGTTTTTCCAGTCTGTTGAGTTAGTATTTATTTATTGCTCATTAATAACAGATAAAGTTCCTGAATCTTATTATTTTCATTTAAAGATACCATTTTGTTTTTTTTTATAAATGTACTTTTTTTACATATCGTATTTCAATGGAAATTTTATCACACCTTTGACAGTTACGCGAGACAAAAAAGGTTGGAACATCAGCTGTAACAATATAAAACTCACAGCTTCTTTTTAGAAATGTAAAAGCTGTTGATTGGATCAAAAAAGGTGAATGTCATATTGTGCCACTACACATTATGGAGAGCTTATGACCTACTGGCTTAGTCTTGGGTTAAGAAAAGGTGATGCAACCAAATTAAGCACTGACTTCGGACCAGTTCGGACCAGACGGGATAGCCTTCGTTGCCTTCATGCATCGATTATTCTTGGGCACCCAACTCCCTGTCGCTGGTTTGTGGTTTGTTCTTCCTCAGACCCCTGTCAGTAGGTACTCACCACTGTTGACCGGCAGCACCCCACAAGCCTTGCCATTTCAGAGATGCTCTGACCCAGTTGTCTGGCCATAACAATTTGGCTCTTGTCAAAGTCACTCAGATCTTTACTTCTGCCCATTTCTCCTGCATTCAACACGTTGACTACGAGAACTGATTGTTCGCTTACCATCAATCTACCCAGACCGA
Source organism: Myxocyprinus asiaticus (assembly GCF_019703515.2). NCBI lineage: Eukaryota > Metazoa > Chordata > Actinopteri > Cypriniformes > Catostomidae > Myxocyprinus > Myxocyprinus asiaticus. Next base: position 3,417,439 of record NC_059362.1, read on the forward strand.
CATTGATCAACATTATTCACTCCACCTGTGAGTGGTCATAATGTTTTAGCTCATCAGTGTATATGTTTGTGGTAAACCTATACACCAAATGGCCATTTATTATTGAATATAAAATATTAGTATTTGTGTTTTTGAGATGTATTTAACAAAGGAATTGTACTATTGACTAGACAGTCATCTGAAGCTTAATGCAGCACTCATGTGTGGAGAGTGTTATGATGAAGAAGACAAGGGGGATGGTGCATTAGGGCAGCAGTGCCATTTTGCCCCAGGATGCTCACTCGGCAAAATGAGGTGTAGAGAATAGAAAAGCCATGTGTAAGGCAGTGACAGGGGCTTTCATTTTGTTTGAGCGTTATTGTTGGGTAAAAATAAGATGCCCCACGGATCCAGAGGCAGAAAGTGCAGCTGATGGCTTTATTTAAGAGGCCCGTGTCAGTGGGTCATTGCCTTATCACTCTTAAAAGCTTATAGTACAGCTTCAGGACATACCGAAGATCCATTTATGTCTGCCACCCAGACAGCTTGCACAATGCAGCCTTTACAGACAAAAACCCATAAGTGAAGTCAGCACAGAGACATAAAGAGTCGTAAATGTCATGTGCACCCATCTTGAGTTCAGGAGAAGTTTGGATCAATAGCTGTAGACGCTGTAATGATAGTTTACCTGTTAGATTGCTGTGTAAGAGGTATTTCTGTCATTGGTGATGTATTCCTGACAGTTATATAGACCCAAAGTGCCACTGCAGAATGAAGACTAAGGGCCAAAACATACTCTACGCAAGAACGTGAATGCAGACGCGTCTTGCAATGCAAGCTTGATTTCACGCATTATTGCATTCTGAAACGTGTAAGACCGCAATTCATAACTTAACGCAACTATGTGTTGCTTTCTCAAAGTTGCTGCAAGGGGTGCTATTGCGAGATTAGTGTGAACTGTCGACTTCTACTGTGAGTTTTCTCTTTCAACTCAACTACTGTCATGGCGGAGCAACAGTTTGAAGAGAATATTGCTGACCAGGTAAGTTAAGGTCATTATATTTATAGAAACTTAGCTGAATAATAACACCTCCAGTTTAATGGCTTAGTCGTTTGAAGGTAACTCTATGGCCTCTTGAGTACTGAGGTTTGTTCCCGCCATGGTAACACGATAACGTGCATTAAGCATGTTCAACCGGTAATGCGGTAGCCAAGCGCTTGCATCTGCATTCATGTACATGCGTAGAGTATGTTTTGGCCTTTAGGGTGCTGACATACTAAAGAAAGCCCTTCTGGAGCATTTTAAGAATATGAGGAATACGTAAAATTAGCATTTTTACTAGGGCTGTCGATTTAATGTATTAATTAGTGCGATTAATTATATTACAAAATTAGCGCAATTAATCATGCCTCCTGAAACATCATCGTGAGCAACAACTTGCTACAAATAAATAAATAAATAGTTTGGCCCGCCAAAAAAAACAGGGCCACATGGAGAAACGAAAGTAAGAGAAGTTTGCTGTCACTGAGAACTTAGCAAAATGATTTACTTATTTATTTATTTGTAGCAAGTTGTTGCTCACGATGATGTCACAGTGACATTATTTTGTTGTTTACAAAAAGTCGTAGAAGTATGCTAAAAATCGGGTAAAAGCCTTTTTGCATTTTTAAGATATGAGCAATCAAACATAGTGGCCCCGTTTTTTTGGGCCACCCTGTACATGTAACATTGTGTTTTTACGAGGCACACCATCAGGGGGCAGTGTTATTTTTTATATATATATTTTATATTTATAATTATTTTAATTTAGGGCTGTCAGAATTAACATGTTAACACATGCGATTAATTGAGTTCAATGTGGCGTTGAGACCCTAACGTGAATCATGAATGCGGCTTTACTACTGCTGTAAGAAAGCGGGTAGCCACAATCTGCCGGCAAATTAATATTATGGAGGCGAGAGTTTAAGAGATTTAATGCCCATTAATGAATATGCAACCTATGTGGGGACTAGTTCTTTCAATAAGTCAGCCTCCCACTTAGACATTGGGAAATGTTTAATGTTACTTGAATTGGTGATATTTTTTATACTGTGGAAGGCTTTGTTTGGAAAATGTTAATAAAGCATTATATTGTTACATATTGTTTTCTTTTCTTTCTTAGATGGAAATAAATGCATTTTGACAAGAAAAGAAGTTTATATAATGTCAAATTTCAGCACTTTCAAAATCTGCGATTAATCGCGATTACAAAAAATTATGCGTTGATCGTGATTAAAAATTTTAATCGACTGATAGCACTATTTGAATTAAGTTTTATTTATATGGAACTATCTTTTTTGGTGGGCCTTTCTCAGGAAATAATTTTATGCTATTAATTCGGTTAATCAAACAGCCATGGAAGTAATTTGAGTAATTTTAATTTTAATCGATTGACAGCCCTAGTTTTTATGCTAATTGCATTTTAGCTTATTTCAGGTAAATCATTCAGATTAACAATTTAACTGTCTGTTTTGCACTTGTCCCATCAGTGCAAAGTTAATTTATACATTATAACATTCAAAACGGTATAAACAATACCATTTCCTGACCAGGCGCAATGCAACAATCTCTAAACACAATACTGCCCCACGATGTGACACAATCACTGCCAATCAGAAGGTATTTGATGTTTAATATACAGTTATGTGGAACGGGCATTTGGACCAATGAGATTTCACTTCGGACAGGCCTACACAGAGTGATGCTGCAGTAATAGAAATCGACGATTTCCAAAATGGCCTGTCACATCAAATCAGATTAGATAATCGCTGTCAGGTGATTTTGTTATAATCACAACGAAAAGAACCAAGCCAGTTTGAAATCAAGCAGTAATACAGCAAATTTGATTTCTGAAAATAAATGTTTTGGTGCATGCCGGAGCACCAATTTACGTTTATCCTTTGCATCCTTGCGACGCACCATCCCCATAAATAAATTCATCAATGAATTTGCCATGTTCTTAGATGCAGCATAAAGATAGACAGTGATTTTGGCAGGCCTGGAAATTACAGTGTATAGAAAAATGGCTTTAATAATGGATTTAACCATCCACTCTTGTGTTGTATAACTCCCAGAGGTTTTATGTTCTATTTAGCTCAACACTATCTGTGAGCGCTCTGTTCTTTAGGTTGCGCTCAGAGGCAGCGTCTTTTCTTTGAACTGTTTCATACTTTTATTTTTAGAGCATAATCATTTTTGTGTTTTGTACAATGTATTCGTGCCAACAGAGTAATAATATTAGCGTTGAACAATGGAACGAGTTTGTGGTTGTCTGCCAATGTTTGGAGAAACATATCCGACAGTCATTTTGAAGCCATTCTGTTATTTTTGGCAGCGAAGAAAGATATTACACAGCAAACAGCAGTTTGTCTTTGTAAAACGTCCAGGCACTTTAATGGACCTGTGAGGTAGTGTAATGCAATAATAAATGAAGCCCTTATGATCTTGGTACATTGATGTTGTAATACGTATTTATGGCAGAATTTAAATTACTTTGGTGACCTTAATTAAATCATTAAGTAATCATTAAGCAAAACATTTTAGAGTCCCTGAAGATGTAGTCCTTGATGTGTGAACTAAGGTTAATAGTTGACCTCTATGGGTGCTGTCCAGTGATGTACACAATAGCAGGCGAAGTAACATTGTATTAACCAATCAGCATCAAGGACCACATCTATTTGTCTCATAAAATATCGGCGAACGTTATTTTTAAAGCTGAAGTGTGCAATTTCTTCTCCAGTAGCATCACCAAACCGAATTGAAAAAAGTAATTACTGTTATCCCAAAGAGTTCAAAAAGTATTGGTTGAGTCAATGTCATTGTGTCGAGCTGGATGGGTCATGTAAACAAACAAAACAATGTTTTGAAAGTGCCAGAGTTACACTTTTAGGTTAAATAAAACTACCTTGGCTTACTTATAGTTGACTCTGCAAATTAAGCTGGCATGTAAGAATTTTAACATTGAAAACATTACACACATCAGCTTTAAGGTTCCATTCTTCACTTCAGGGGCCACCGAGGAGCCGGAAGTGATTCCAGACCCTGCCAAACAGACCGACCAAGTGGTGAAAATCGCTGGCATCAGTGCTGCTGTTCTGGTCTTTATACTCCTGGTGCTTGTGGCCATCCTTCTGGTGAAGAAAAGGTACATTAAATTCCGTTTGTTCTTCTAATGTTAACTGCCGTTACAGTAAGTGCGTGTTCATTCTTGAAATAGCCACGAGAACACCAGCATCCTCCTTCCACTGTCATCTCATTACATCATCAGCACACAGGGAGCATCTGCAGGGCGCCGCATCAGGACCGCTGTCAGCAACTACTGTAAAAACCACTAAGGGTTCACTTGTTCAGGCAGGCTCTGGTTTCCAGCTTAACAAGGCAAAAACTCAAATAAATCCATTAAAAGAGAGTCAGACACACTTTAGAGTTGAACACCCATAATTGTAAAGGTATAAATATTATAGCTGAATCTCTATCGTACCATTGCATGGTATGTAGTATCATATCGCCCACCCTGACACACAAGGTTTTAAGATGTTTTACTTTATGTGTGTGGACATTTTCAGAAATGTCAGTATAGTGAAACAGGTAGACACATCCAAACACATTTCTAAACCAGATCATGAAAACAACTCAAAAGCTATGATTTAGGAAAGTGTTAAAGACTATGTGGTGGTTGCACTGTAGTTGAGACCAATGTCTTATCTACGTTCCAAACAGCTCGTTGGCTAACTTGATTCAATTGTTCACGTTTGAAGTTAAAATTATTATGCAATCTTAACACAAACAATTTGTGTAGAAAGAACCTAGCTGAATTAAGTAAGCCCAACAAAATTAGATGTGCCAAGATAACTCAAATAAATCTCTTTATTTCTTCATGTACTTGCTAGTGAAAGTGAATGTTAGCATGCTAAATACATGCTGGTTGGAAGCACTGCAGAGTGTAGTTTAGTAATGAAGCGAGCAATCAATTACCTATACTCATGGTTAGCTCAAGCTCCACTCTTCACTATAATGGTAACCCCCAAAACTCCAACATGACAGAAACTCTTCTAAATCTCAACATATCAAAACTTGAAACATTAACAAGTATCACCATGTATATTCATCTTGCACAAAAACACATAAAATAACACTTAATTTGAACATTTACTCTCCCTATTGAGTCCCATGCAAAGCATGCTGGGAAATGGAAATCCCCTGCCCAGTTTCATCAATGCTACATTAACGCCACAAAAAGTTTTCATGTAGTCCCAACTCAAATGGATTAAGTAAACTTCCACTGCACAAATGTAAATGAATAGAATGCAGTGAAATGAAGTTGTGACAAAATGTTCAAGAATTGTGTTGCATTAGATTATTTTTATTAAGTAAACTGAACAAGAAGGATTTAAAAAAAATTTTTTTTTTTTTATTTATTTTTTTTTTTTTATTATTTTTTTGTATGCTGCAGTATGGAGCTCCTTAGAGGACAGGGTGGGAATTTTTTTCTGAAATAGTTTTGTGTTCCCTTGCAATAGTTTGCGTTCCCTCACAATAAATTTACCATGGTTTTACTAAAATAAACATATTTTAACCTTAATATTCATAGTAAAATCATAGTACTAATACAGGAAAACAAAACTATGCTAATAAAAATAATAATTTTGCAGTTATTTTGATTTTATTACAAATACCATAGTACATCTGAAATGTCACAAAGGTGACACGTTTTTGTTCCATGGCCATGTGGGACTAAAGGAAGACAATGTTCAGATAAACTTTGGTTAATGAGCCGAGGGGGAAATGTTTGCACCGGCCCAGAGGAGTCACTCTACTCCTTTCGACTGAAGAACAGATTGCTCTGAAGGGGGACAAAAATGCACCCCTGTCAAATTACTTCCACATCCAGTTCCTCATAATAATCAGCCAATCCGAGCTGTCATGACATGTTCACGTTCACTCTCTTACTGCTTCTGTCTAATGGCGCCATCATATGGCTGTTTCTTGAATAGCAGGTCATTAAGAGTGCTCTAAACAGAGCAAACACTAATGAAAGGCCATCAAATATTAGTCTGTATAATTTATAAAGATTCTTTTGTTAGTAATTATTCATTTAAATAATTGTATACAGACATGATTGTAACTTATGGAATAGGAACACTTATAAATGACTTGGTATACATATTTTGGTCTGTTTTCCTATTGTTAAGATATGCCATCTTGTGAGGCTCACACATGGAAGCTGGCTGTAAGAAAATAAGAAATCAAATATTAAATATTAAGTTTTATGTCTAAAACTAAGTGAAAAATGTTAAGATGCATTCTCTGTAAACGAGTCTCAGCGATTTCTCAGGTGAATTTATCTTGTTTAAAGAATGTTTAAGTATTTTTAATGGAAAGTTGAGTTGGCAGAGAAGAGGAAGTCTGAGTAGAACTAATGGACTATGGGGAGAAGCTACATAAATAGTTATTGGCTGAGTGGTGAAGTTGAGTAGAATCTAATTGGCTGTAGGGAGAGTCTGAGTGGATAATGATTGGCTAAAGGGAGAGTCCACATGAATAGTAAGTGTTCTGTGTGTGCAGAGGTCTGTATTCACATAATTACACAATCATCGTGCACTCTTGTAATCCTTCTTTTAAATTTGCACTCCACTGACATGTTTTCTTTCAAAGATCATCTCTCTTCCGGGATGTTGGTTTTTCTTTACCTACAACTACCCATCTTTTTGTCTTCACTTAGACCTTGCATCTGGTCAGTTGGAATTCTGGCTCAAGAGTTACAGTGAGCCAACTGTGTGCTAAGAAATTCAGAAGGTCAAGTTTTTGATGTCTCTTTCTTTCTCTTTCTCTCTCACATACACATCTCATACTTGTTCATTTTTGCAGATAGAAATAATCTATAACCTTACATTACAAATAAAGACCCTGCACTTATGTGGAGCCTCTGGTCTCTTTGAATAGAGCTCAGTGTTAAACCTTACCCATGTGAATTTGTCAAGGATAGTAGGCCAGGGGGTTATTGTGATATTGTGCAGATATAGGGACAATAGTAATAGGAAAAAACTGTCAACTTATGCAAATACTTTTGAAACGCCAAGATGCTTTTTTGAGTAAAAAATTAAGATTATATAAAATAACCACTTCAAAAAAGGGATAACCATTTTCTTTTAATTTCAATCACATTTGGCATTTCATAACATCTCAAGTATTCTATAAACAAATGAATCTCCATTGTGATTAAATCAGTCAAGTAAACCTATTTTAAACATAACAAATCTATTCGCCCCATATGGGGGCCTTTAGCCCCTGCAACAACCCTAAATATTATCCTTTCACTTATTGGACAATCAAAAACATTTGATTTAATCACCTTGAACCAAATTGAGAATGGAAAATAAGTATTTTGTCTCAAAATAAATGTGATACTTTCAATGGTATTATTTAGCTACATAAATTAGCAACATTATAAATATTATTAAATATTAGATCAAATTACCTCAAATTCAACTTTTAGACATGATACCCAATAATCTCATAAATCAGTAAATTTTCAAAGTGCATAGTGACAAACAGTTGTTAAGGAAAGTGCTGTGGTATTTATTTATTTATTTATTTATTTTCTTTTTTTACTGTTTAGTGTTTTGGGAAAAAATCAAATCAAAAGTGATTTTAGTGATTTTTCTTCACTTTTAGCCCCATTGTACCCTACAAGGCATATTAGCTATTGTATATTAAAACTATAAATGGAATATAGTCACATTTAAAAAGAGCTTTTCATTTAGTGTTGACACACTTCTGGTTTAAGCCCCTCCCACATCCAGTTATATCAGATTACAGATACAGATAATTTTGCCATTGCAACAGATTCAGACACAGATACAGATAGCAGCTTTACTGCACACCCGTTATAGTCAAATTAATAATATTATTAATAATTAGGCACAATGTGCAATGAAACAGAAATTATAAAGTAGAAAGACATTTAAACACACACACACACACACACACACAGATGGATTAAAGTTGCCTTGCACAGAGTTCGTCACTCAACATAACTGTGGACTAGTCAGACATGTTTTTGTTTTAGCAGGAATTTTTTAGCAGAACATCATCCAAAACTACTGTGATGCTCTCTGTTTTAACTGTAAGGTTGAGAAGTACAAACATCATCAACAAAAGTACAATCAAACAACATGACCATTTAGTCCATTACACTGAAGCAGAAATGTGTACATGTTAACAAAGGGCAACAAAGGAATGGAATTCTAAAAATGTCATTCTCAACAAAAAGAGTCTTTTAACTGTAACGGTCCACACAATCAACTGATGTGACTGGACAGTATTACAATTGTAGACTTATTTATTCACTTTTGATATCTGACTAATGTACCAGAGAGAGTGAAGAGAACTTTAGTTCAGTCATGACATCTCTCGGAAAGATTTAGCATGATAATGTGAGTGTGACATATTGATAGGATATTGATCTTGGCAGACTGGATCTTCTACGCTGTTGTGCTGCTGCTGCTGCTGCTGCTGCTGCAGAACATGTACGGAGACTTGCTACTGCTAGAACATACAGTACACAGACATACTGAGTTTAGCATGTAGTCATTCTGCTGCACAATTAGAAAAACACAAGACATGCTGCTGCACAAGAAGACATTACAAACCATCCCCATGTAGCATATCTAGACAGGTGTAGCTGGGGTGGAGGTGGGTTTCAGAGAAAAAACTTGCAACGCATTGCAGTGAAACAGCTTAACTGCAAAACTAAGCAATTTATATTTGAGACAAAAAGAGAGACGCAAGTTGATTGGTTAACCGATTACATATCAAAGGACCAATCAGCTTACACCGTGTGAAGTGATTGGCTAAACATGTCACATGTGAGTGAGTCAATTAGCTAATAGATAACAAGTTCAAAGAACCTATCAGCTTGCGCCACATACAGATGCATAGCTGAACTTTGGTCATTTATGGGTGTAAAAAGGAAGGATTTGCTTAAACTACACTGTAATATGATGTTGTGTTGGTCTAATTTGGAGTTGGTGTTGGGTCGAACGTATTCTGTCATGTTATCAGCTGTCGTAAAAATAAATTCATTTATATAAAAAAAATAGGCTTTTTTTGTTATTGTGAACTAGGTTTAGGTAAAAAAAAATATATCTCCAGATCCCGGATGAGCCCCCAATTTACACCCTTACCCTATATGGAGGTCAGCAGCTTTACATGAATCATGTATTTCTGGGAAACCCCCCCCCCCCCCCTTTATTCTCCAAATATCAGTGGAAAAGGCTGACTGTAGTTTAAAATAGTTACATAAACATATGGCATATAACAACCTTGGGGTGTATGTTCTGTATTTCAGAGGTGCCATTATTATTTAGGATTATGCATCGCTGTGTACAAGCTGGTTTTATTCATTGTGTTAAATGAGGTTAAACCAATCTAGAATTAGGTCTCAGAATAAGAGGCAAACTTCATACTCGTTCATACGTCATTCAGTCTGTTTAGTGCTGACCTCTAGATACATTGCTGTTACCAGCAGCTCTCACTTCTCTAATATGAGACCTTTATTTTTTTGCGTGTGAGATGATTGTTTCATTAAAAATTTTATTTGTCTAAACTCTTAATTTAGGACATGCTCTTAAAATAAATGAATAAGTGAATACTGTATATTGATGATGGACCTCGGTACACAGAGATAAATGGCTCTTTACCCACTGAGTTATGGACAATCAATGTTTCAGTCAAATACTGAAGATACTGCATCTTTAAAACAGTGATCATTGACATTGCTTGTTTTGCAGGAAGTCTGCAGCTTACCAATTTGTTTTGCTGCATTTTAATTCATTTCTGTTTTTTGCAACCTAGTCTCATAGAATGAACGTTACTGTTAAAACATTTTTGCAAAATGAGTTTTACTTGGCGCATTCTGTTTAGCTGCAGTTTCCTGTCAAGATGAACACTAGAAGCGCTACAACAACTGTGCGTTTTTATTCACTTTCACACAAATCATGAGTAAAACGGCTGATTATGACTTTATAAAAGATGTATTTTTCGCTTTTACACACTGCTATGTAATGATATCGAAACACTTTTACTCTAATGCCTCATTTGAAAAACGATACATTTTAACTATTTTATTACAGACCCACTTACATTTTAGGTTTAGGTGTTTAGGGTAAGGATGTCTGTTTATTTTGCCTCTCATTTGCTTTAAGGACACTATCGGTTAGGTTTAGGTTACATTTTTAGGTTGGGGAGATACGTTTTACTTGTTAAAACTTCCATCTAACATTCACCGTGAAAACTTTGTGTGATTACGAAACCATTTCACTCGTTTTTGGTGCCCCCCCTGGGCATTTCACTGGGATACTGCAGCAAAACTCGTAATGAAGCTCGTAATTTCATTTTGCAAAAAGTTTGCCACAGGCACGTAATGTTCATGAGATCAGGCTGGTTTTTCGGGTTGTGCTTCACATATGTATTTTTTTTTTTTCTTTAAAAACAGCCTTACATTTATTTTATTTATTTTTTCTGTGAAGGTTTATTGTAGTGATTGACCCTGAGATGCATGATGAAATCCTACACCCAGTTTTGCATAATATAATTCGAAATTTTGCTTTCTATTTCTTTTTTACATCTTTTAATAGCCAATTGTTAAATAAATAGGGCTTCAGATTGCACGCACATGTGCAAATCAAGAAATGCATGTTTAAATGAATGCCATCAATGAGAGCAAAAGAGATAAAAAAAATAAAAAAAGTCCTACTGTTGACTAGATTATCTGTTGCTTGTGTTGGCAAGATTGATTCCCACACTGCACTCACCAATATATCTCTTCATCTGTTTGTGCTGTTTCTCATTCGCTCGCCAGGAGGAGCTACTATTCGTACTCATATTACCTGTAAGTAACAGAGACGCTCAGACCAAAGCAAAAGCAAAACATATAAATATATGCAGGGCTCTTTGCTCTCTGTCTATGTCCTAGACAGTCTTAGTCCTGTTAGTCTTTTAAAGATGCAGTATCCTTTTTTCAAGTAAAAACACAAATCGCTTTTAACCAATCTTGTCCTTTACATTTTATCACTTCTTGAACATGCTCGGCGGCGGTCGCATCGAAGCGGTGTTATTTGAAAAAAGAATGCTGCACTTGTGTTTGTTACTTTTCTTTTTGGTTACTTTTCTTTTGTTCGTTTTATTGTGGGTGTGTGCATGTGTGTGCGTGGGATACTTACTCACCCTGTCTCCATTCATCTCTCATCCTGACATATTATCCTTTCATTCATTTGGTGAAGAGGGTGAACTTTCGCTTTTAATGTCAGGTTTCCTCGTTTCCCCTTTAATCTGCTGCTTTGATCGTATTAGAAAGAGCCAGTCCCTTTCAAAGAGATATTGTAACATCATTCCATGATCAAAACGTAAATATATTGTTTCTGTTAACAAAAGCATATAAATCTTACATTTAAAATACACAGCAAATTAAACAAACACAAAAATTAGCATCTTTTTTTACACAGCCCCATGCTACAGTTCATCACATGACATGTCACTTTATTTAAAAGCAAAACCATGATAAATTAATCTATTTTTCAATTGAATTACATCCAGATGTCCGATCTGTTCTATATTTGCTTACTCCATCAAATACACCAACAAGCTAACAAACCGTATTGATACTGGAGGATAAAAATTGCAAAACTTTCTTGTTGTTGTTTTGTTACCAGTGTTGGGGAAGTTAGTCAAAAAAGTAATCAGCTACACATCACTAATTACTTCTCTAAAACTGTATTCAGGTTAGTAGTTACTTTATTGAAAAGTAATCACATTACTAATTACTTTACTTTTAAGTTACTTTCTAAATCACTTTTCACAGAAGCTCAATTTCAAAATAATGTCTACATTTCTTCCTTGTTCACACACCCTTCAGCTGTTGCGTTCACAGAAACGCAAACGGGCATACATACGGAAATATTAACTTATACTTTAAATGTATTATACATAAATAATATTATTTTAGAAAGATGTGTAATCCAAGTAATGTACTTAAAAGTAAATACCTTAATTGAAATCAGTAACTAATCTGATGACAAGAATTTAAAATGTAATTTGTTACACCACTTTTTTTACTTTAAAAATTACTTTGTAATCAGATAACACAGAACACTGTTTGTTACTCACAAATATGATACAGCAATATAATTTGGCTATGCATACAAATTCATAATATTTTCATTTTTAAGATTACAATTGTAAAACATCATATCAAATATCTGCCACAAGGCAAAAATTCAATTGAAACTTTTTGACTTCTTAAAAGCAAACACGTCTTCTTTTAACAAACAAAAACTTGGGCAAGCATGTTTTTGTTTCACTGCATAACATCCACTAGGTTGGAAGTCCATGAACTGAAATATTTCTTACTTAAATATTTAATAATTGAAATATTTCTTACTTAAGGTTGCCCTTTACCATGGAACTAAAGGCGATTTATACTTCTGCATCTAACCTACGCCGTAGATTCACCGTAGTGGCAAAAGCTGTGATTTGCATTTGTAGTTCTGTGTTGGTGTGTTTGTGTCGTTCTGTGAGTACACAGCCAAAATGCTAGTGTATTGAGAGAAAATGTCTAATTTGTGAAATAATTATACATTTCATAAATAAACAAAAGCAATGTCATTTGTGGATTCAGATGTATTTATTAAATTATTGTAGCATTAAAAATTAGTTCATCCAAGTATGTTGTATTAAGGAACATATTATCTATTATACATGTTGCCTGACATGCAGGTCGATAATAAATCAGTCATATAATTTATGCTTGCTCTTCAGTCGCTTAAATCATTATAAATAAAAGGGATAGTTCACCCAAAAATGAAAATTCAGTCATTGTTTTCTCACCCCTGTGTTGTTAGAACCCCATATGACTTTCTTTCTTTTTCTTAACACAAAGGGAGAAATTGTGAAAGATTGTGTGCTCAGTGATGTCATACAATGGCGGTTTATGGTGACCTCCTCTTCAAGCTTCAAAAGAACACAAAAGTATAAATCAGAAGTCTAATAAATTATTCCATTAGACTCATGATTGTTATGAAAGCATACGATGAGGATTGGTGAGAAACAAACTGAAATCGAATGTATTATTTAGTGAAAATGTTCACTGACCATTGATCTCCTGTGCACGTTCATGATAGGACACAAGAGCAACAGTTCACACAGCGCCCTCGTGACATTGGGGCATTCAATTGAAAACTCGTTTATCTAAAAACAGGTCCTCCACAGCGACAGAGACAACAGAACACAACACAGCTGCACACAAATCAGAGAACAGAACTTACTAAACATATCTGAAGAGTTTGTAGTCGAAGAATTGATGCATTTCTATGCCCAGCCTAGAAATTTCTCCCTTTGTGTCAAGAAAAAGATAGAAAGTCATATAGGGTTATAACAACACAGGGGTGAGTAAACAATGACTTAATTTTCATTTTTGGGTGAACTAATCCTTTAATAAATGTTTTGGCATTCTTTGACGCTTCGTGTTGAAAATAAATCCCCATCACATAAAGAAATAACTACTTGCTTGACCATTGCTTGGTGTCGTTTTAAATATTATAAGCTGAACTTTACAATGCATCTAGGCAATATAACCAACTCTTAACAGGTGCTTTTTAATTAGCTGACAAATTAAAAGTGTTCCATTTTCATAACTTGTACATGTACACCATACTGTCAAACACACGGTCAAAACATCATACAGATCGGAAAGTTCAGGAGTAGAATACAACCAATATTGTGTCACTAACATACCAAATATATTACGAGTAAAAGCCCCAGGAAAAAAGTAACTTCACGAAACATAAACAGAATATAAAAACAGCAGATTTTTCTCCCGAAAAACAAAACAAGTCAAAATACAAGGTGGCACGATAATTGATCGGTTGGTATTATAGATCTTAAAATAATCCTGAATTAAATGCGCTCCTAACTCAGATATCTTTTTTGTAATCCTGGGGAATGGTCAATGGTTACAAAGCGAACCAATCACAGCCGTTGTGGTCTGCGTTAATGCAACGTATTACATTTTCAGGCTACGACGTAGGTTTGATGCAGAAGTATAAGTCTGCCTTAAGCTTTCCTATTGGATCATCCCTCTATATCTCTCCTGTGTCTTGTTTTCCTATGTGTTGGTGGTTGGGCTGGGGTCAAGGGTGGAATTAAGTGTTTTCTGGAGTAAGAGATCCTTAAAGATTCTCTCTTTAATTGGCTTATCAGGAAGCTTGCCAAGAAGCGCAAGGATGCCATCGGAAACACCCGTCAGGAGATGACGCACATGGTGAACTCCATGGATCGCAGTTATGCAGACCAAAGCACTCTGCACGCTGAGGAGCCCATGTCCGTCACATTCATGGACTCCCACAACTTCAGTAACCGCTGTGAGTATTCAAGTCCTGATGATCCAGAGATTATATATCAGTATTAAGAGTGCAAATTAAGCTCAAACCATCTAGTATTCACAGTGCTGTGCAGGCTTTGAGCAAACGCAGCATAGTGTCAACAGTCATAAGGCTTTATGATGTCATCAAATACCATTATAAGTGGTCTTGGCCTGCTTTCAGTAACTACATATAAACAGTCTTCATATAAACAGCCATAACATAAACTTGTAACATACAATACATTACCAGTCAAGCTTATATAATGGAAGTTATATAAAAAATGCCAAAAGTCCAAAAGAACAGACGTTCACAATATACATTTTGAGACATTTTAAGAAATGTTCCATGTAATTTTGCCCAACATGGTGTAATATAAGTAATACAGGGTTCCCACTTGTCCTGGAAAACCTGGAATTTTGCAATGCAGTTTTCCAGTCATGGAATTAGAAAAATATTTACATGCCTTAGAAAATTATTATTTGTCCTGAAAAATATTTAGGGGCCAAGCACTGAAAGTGCGTAGGCACCTATTGTATCTGTTAGTGTTCTTAATCTTCATCATCTTCTTCTTCTTCTGCCATTGAAGTCTATGGCAGCCCATAGAACTGTACTAAGGAAAGTTATGAAATTTGGGACACTGATAGAGGACACTCTGAACTCCCAACACTTTGGTGTATTGACACAAATCTTGGTATATGTCATAGCCATCCAGACTTAAGGGTACCTGCAGCATTTTGTCACAGCACCACCTAGTGGTCAGGAGATATGAAAAATGGCTATTTTTGCTTATAACTTCTGAATAGGTTGGCATAAAATTATGAGTCTGGTCTCTTTAGAGTGCCACTTTGTGGTCAAAAGTTATAACGAAATGTTAAATGCTTATAACATTTGATTAATTTGACTTATTGTTCTGTGACTGGTCTCTATAGATTTCTTGGGTCATGCTGAGTATGGTGATACCCAATTTTTCATGGTCGGCCATACTTCCTGTCCGCCATTTTGAATTTAATTGAAAACCAACTTTTTCGAACTCCTCCTAGGCCGTAACTCCGTTTTGCACTAAATTTGTTGTGTATCATCTAGGTACACTCACGACAAAAAGTAATCAAAAGCTTTTCGATAGACCAAACGGTTCTTGAATAACAGACCAACGAATTAGGTGGCAAGTTGCCAAAAAGCATCTGAGGTTGTATCTCTGCAACACTTTGCCATATTTACATGAAACTTTGTGTGTGTCAAAATGACCACACCCTGACATCACCATGTAAACTTGGTGACTGTGCCACCTATTGGTCAAAATGTATAATTAATTGTATTTGAATTTTAGCAATTCTTCCTGTGTTTTTTATGCTGCTTTTCTTAAAGTCAAAATCAGTGATGTCCAGTCAGTGATGAAACAAAATCAGTGATGACACTTTCGCACTTGCCATATGTTGGTGTGCTTGCCCCCGCAATTGCTGCTTGGTGCTATATTTTTGTATAATGAAACAGTTTGACTCTCGGTAACAAGGTTTGTGCTACATGTGCAAAAACATAGTAACGATTGGGACTCAGGATAGGGGTCAAATTCTCATTTGTATCATTTTGTCACTGCCCACGGCTGTACATTGTGAAACAACATCAATGGTTGACTGTCATGAAAGCATAGATTTACTGACGATAGTCGGACTGGTGATTTTTTTTTTAATGAGGTGGTAGCGCGGTGATGTGACCTTTACACCTCGGGATGTGAATTTATTTTTAATAATACGCAATATGTCGTATTGTGATTAACTGCAAAATGTTGTGATTTAATTGAATAAATATATCATCTGCATGTACTGCACACTTCAAAATGAATGTATGATATACATCCTGACCTCTTTTGAGATTTTGAGAAATTGTCCTGGAAATGTCCTGGAAAATGAGTGGGAACCCTGCAATATAAGAAAATAGACAATAAAACATCAAATTTATCATAAATCAAGAGGAGTAGTGAGACTCAACAAGGTTTCCTTGTTGATTTTCCTTCAAAATGCTTGATAAAAGTGATTTAGTATATGTCTGGATTATTGCCTGGACTGTATAGTACCATACTTCTTTTTTAATCTAGTGCATTCAAATGCATTTGTGCATTTCAGAACATCAGCAGTTCTGTAGTTTTATGTCTCCAAATAAGATGCACAACCATTAGTTTATTGAACACAGTCCAGTGTAGAATCAGTTTGTTTTTTGGTTGTTGGGTGTGTTTTGAATAAGAAGTAATAAAGTGTTGGCTACATGTGTGATCAACATGCATTTTTTTTTTTTTTTTTTTTTTTGAATGAGAGCTACTGTTATATTTTACTTGTCATGTCATGGCACTAGCATGTGTAGGATGATGAAAGTAACAATGTAAGCCCACTTATTTCCAGAGAACTGAAAATATGGTGCTTTTGTTCTACAACACAGAAATGCAGTCGTCTAGTTTGCAATTGTATTTTTGCATTATGTTTATGTACTTGTTCCATGCACAAACCGATGCAAGGGTATTTAATGCACTTAATGCGTAAACTGATGTCAGTGTCTGCACATTCTCAGGTTGTAAGTGTTATATTTATGATAACTCTACATATTTTTCTGCAGTGCCTAATGACCCCCTTGTGCCAACTGCTGTTTTAGGTGAGGATTAAATGTATTGTGTGCCCATGTCTGTGTTTGGGTCAATGGGGTATTCAACAGAACAATTCAGTTCAGTCTGTATTATGGCTTAAAGACAAGATGAAATCAAACTGATCCTATTTCTTTTTCATGATTTGTATTGTATTTTATCAAGAGGCATAAACTTTCTCCACCTCTGAAACAACATAATCAGGGTCGCTTGGGGTGTGACTAATTAGTATTAACTAATAATATCATAGCATACTTTTCATGGTCCAATCAAATCTTGCTGCATAAAGTCAAGCCCCGCCCTACATTACTGGTCTCTGAATATCCTGTTTTACTCAGAAATACTTCACTTTATTCACTGAAAAAATGAGAACCTGCAATTATTACCTCAAGGATCTATTTCTACTTGATCGAACCCATAAAAATTACTTGTGTTGCTGTAACTTAAATGGATAGTTCACCCAAAAATGAACGTTTTCTCAAACAAAGATATTTTGAAGGATGATGAGGTGCTTTTGTCCATACAATGTAAGTCAATGGGGTCCAAAACTTTCCAAAACTCCACAAAGGACATAAAGGCAGTATGAAGGTAATGCATACGACTTGAGTGGTTTATTCCATGTCTTCTAAAGTGATACAATCGGTTTTGGGTGAGAAACAGACCAAAGACCCCATTTCCACGTGGTATTAAGATGCATTTCAGGTGATCCGATCACATCTGGTCAGCCCTAAATGCAGATCTAAATGGGGTCTAAAATGTTTTGTGATCGAATCACAAAAACCACATACGAATGTGGTCAAAAACGCATGTGACCATATCACATTTGAGGTGTAAACACTAATCCGTCCTGTATGCTTCCCAGCAGCAGTGAAGCGTCACCCCTCACCTGTCAGTCAACCGCTGCACTAAAACAAGAGTTTAAACTTTGCCGTTTATGAACGGCTTTAAAAGGAAATAACCATCCGATCGTAAAATTTAGAAAAGCAGATACATACACAATCAAGAGAGCTTCACAGATCTTCTTTAGTGTGTCTGATATCAACACAGATGACAAGCATGAACACCTGAAGCTCGTTTAATACAGGTAATCCACTTAAATAACAGATAAGTCTGCTTGACGTGTTGAGTTTGTGCTTAGGTTAAATTTCTACCACAACTGGGAGAAACAGCGCGTCATTTTTTTCACACTTTCTTTGTCTTTTGTTACTTTGTTGCGCTTTATTATCATGCAGTAGCACACTGAGATAGTGACTGATGAAACAGAGACCCTCCCCTCCAAATCCGAACACAAGTGGTCACAGGAGAGTGACCAGGTGTAAACAGTGATGTGTCCCACCTGACCACATGTGATCAGATCACCCGAGACACATCTTAATACCAGGTGTAAACAGGGTCAAAATGTTACTCATTATTCACTCTGAATTTTGACATCTGCAGTCTCCTTGGCATGTTCATAAGAGAAGCTCGTTCACACACTTTCTCGCACTTGATGCATGCACAGAGCACTGTACACAAACCAGACACAGTATTGCCAGGTTTGTGGTTTTTACGCCTAATTGGGCTATTTTGAAAATGCAAACGCTGGTTAAAATGAAAGAGTCACTGCTTTTTTTGGGGGGGGGGGGGGGTGATGCTTTTGAAATATACCACGGTTGCTAAAAGGTTGATGTAAACACTAGAAAATGAAAATGAGTCGTCTTATTGATGAATAATGATTCTGGGATTAAGGATCTGGTAACCGTGTGCAGCATCAAAGAATCACCATCTTGAAGACTGCACTGTGTTCCAAGCAGGCCGGATGTCAAGATTTATTGTAAATAATGACTTACATTTGGTCTGTTTCTGACCCAAAGCTATCCTATCGCTTCAGAAGGCAATGATCAATCCACTTTGACCCCATTAACTTACATTGTATGGACAAAAAGCATCATACATACTTCAAAATATCTTCATTTGTGTTCCGCAGAATTGAGATGGCATGAGGGTGAGTAAATGATGAGACAATTATCCTTTCTGGGCGAATTTTAACCTTTAATCTGTCAGGTAAATTTAGTCAGATTAAATAATGTTTTTGAATTGAATGAAATCAGGGCATTTAGATGTGAAGCCCATTTTTAAGTTACCTTATAAAACAGTTTTTACAGTGTCAAAGTTAAATGCATTATGAATGTGGTTTCATGTTGTCCTTAATTTTTCCATATTTCCAGCCAAACACGTCTCCCCAATTATTTAGATTAAACTTAAATTCTTTGTATGTATTTAGTTTAAAATCATGAGGTGATGTTTGAATCAGGTTGTTGTGTTTGACTACAGAAAAGAACTGAATTGAGCTGAGGACTCCTGTTAAACATCAACAACCTCATTACGCAGCATGCCCCACTCATGTTACCCCCTCATCTTGTTTCTGTTGTGTTAGAAGAATCCCTAAATCCCAAAACCGCAGAAATGTCTCCTGAAATGACTAGTGAGTCATTAGTCATCTAAGGTAGAAAGACATACTGTCAGCTTGTGCTGTCCCAAACCATACCTAACTAAACCTCCACACACAATATGTGTATACTCTATATCAGTAGTTCTTAACTGGTGGGTCACAGGTCTGTTCTGATAAGGTTGTGGACAGCAGGGAAAAAAACAATGCTAAATGCAAATAACAAAATGCAACTAACCATATAATCATGCATAGTAAGAATAGCAATAAGTATGTTTATCGACAGGAGGAAAAAATATTTCGTATATTTTTTTCATTTTTCATCAAAGACTGTGCATCCAATCAAACTTCGCAGTATTTTGGCACAAATTCATCTGTCACTTGGTTGAACTAGCCAAATGAGGTAGATGCCAATCAAATGAGATATGCCCTCATCCTCAAAAACCATGAACAAAAGTACGCACAGTAAACAAACCCAGACTGCATTAAATTTTATTTGAAATGAGGATAAACATGATTTGTGCCAACCACAATGTGTTTTGTGTAGAGCTGTCAGAATTAACACGTTAATGCTTGCGATTAATCAAATACGTTTAACGCTATTGCTGTTTTATTAACGCATTTACCGTTAATGCAGCACAAACACTGGTGTGAAGGGCGGAACTTTTATAATGTGTCTGCCCGGAGTCATTACACTGATGCACATGCCACAGCGCCAGAGCCCTTCTACCATGTTCCCATAGACATTCTAGTTGACCGTTACGCTCTCTCCTGTGATAGAGCTGCAGAGGTGGTTATCTCAATAAATAAAAGAATCTCTGACAGCGCTTCCCTGTCAGTGATGAAATAATGGAGAAAGGAGCTCTTAACACTATTTGATGTACAAAACAAGCCCAGATGAGACGTGATAGAAATCAAGTATTTTTCAGCCTATGTAAGACA
Source organism: Myxocyprinus asiaticus (assembly GCF_019703515.2). Lineage (NCBI taxonomy): Eukaryota > Metazoa > Chordata > Actinopteri > Cypriniformes > Catostomidae > Myxocyprinus > Myxocyprinus asiaticus. The sequence goes on from NC_059362.1 coordinate 3,437,877, forward strand.
CATTTTAATTACCACAGAAGCACACCAAATGTTAACTATCACTAAAACGCAGAATGAGATGTTTTTGTCTGTGTGACGAGGAGGATGGCGTGGCCGGGCCGTAACGATGGACGCCTGGCCACGCCCTCCTCCTCATCATAGTTTGCAAGAGTTTTACATGGTGAGTTCAAAGCAGCATTCGACACTGGTGTTGACACTCTGACGCGAATCATGAATGCAGCTTTACGATTGCTGTAACAAAAGGGATAGTCACAGTCTACCGGCAGATTAATATTTTGGCGGATGACAGTTTGAGAGGGATTTAATGCCCATTGCAATGAATATGCAACCTATGTGGGGACTAGTCCTTTCAATTAGTCAAACTCCCACTTAGACTTTGGGAAATGTTTAATATTACTTGAATTGGTGATATTTTAGTGCATTGTCTTTATATTGTGGAAGGCTTTGTTTAGAAAATATTAATAAAGCATTATATTGCTACATATTGTTTTGTTTCCATTCCTAAGATGGAAATAAATTAATTTTGACAAGAAAAGAACTATATGTAGTGTCAAATGTCAGCACTTTTAAAATATGCGATTAATCGCAATTAACCTAAAAAACATTATGCGATTAATCGTGATTAAAACAAATTTAGTGACTGACAGCACTAGTATTGTGTGGTGAATGACTGGCTTTTGAGAGCATGAAACCATTGAAATTCTAAAGACATGTAGAAACTAAATACTCAAAGTATAAAAAATAGCCTGTTGAGTTTTTCAAAAGTTTCTCATGGTAATAATTAGGGCTGTCGATTTAAGACGTTAATTCAGTGTGATTATTTATTTATTTTTTAAATAAAGCATAAAAAAAAAAATGCCACAATATATCACAGCCTCGGACAGTTATAAGGAATTTTCCAGTCACCGGGGGGCAGTAAGCACAACTCTAGCTGGACAGGCAGCAAACACACTAAAGCCCAAAGTATGCTTTGGTCTGACACGAATGCTGAACATCCACGTACAGGACATGTGACGCAAATCTCATCATCAGCTGAGTGCATGAGCACTGAACGTGTGCAGCCCAATTTTTCTAACCGCGTGTCATTGAACGCGCAGAATCCGCATGAGATATTTGGGCTAATTAGTGGGTCCACAAGGTGGCAACACTTACATTTTGAGCCTTTGCTGTCATGAAGAAGCACTAGAAGAAGATGTAATCGCTGCTAAATATCAAAAGACGAAGGTAAAAGCAACAACAGTGGATGTGCAAGTCAAGAGCGCGTGCGTGAGGAGGTCTGGAGATACCTGCATTTGTATAACTCGAGTCTAAAGGAATATAAACAAATTTGTATGGGTCTAAACTCCTGAAGAGAAAGTCTGGTGTCTCATAGCAGTGTAGCGTGCATGTGCCAACCGCCTGTGTATGTGCGCAACGTTATTTGGTGCATTCGTGTCAATATGGAAGTTTACCTAGGGCTTTACTGACGGCAGACACACTGTGTTCTTGTTTTCAAACACAGCTGGGGGTCTGCATTTGGAGACCAAAGTGAGATGCTCCAAAAGCATCCATCTTATACATGAAAAGCCCTTATAATAAGTTGACATTATTTCGCATTATATTTACTCAAAATTTCACAAAACTTGAACTCTGGAAAAATAAGATTTTGTGTGTTTTAGATGATAGATTGCAGTTTCTCCTTGTTTCTGCTTATTCTTCCCATTTTAGTAATTTGTTTGCATATAAAGAAATTGTAATACATTAGGAAGAAGGAAATAACAACAGTGCACACAGTAGTCCATTTTAATTAAAAATGAGATATCTGCATATTTGCAGATGGTATATGATAGAAGCGTCTGTCGCGGCTTTGGTATGTGGGACCGTTTAAATGAGACTGTGGTGCACATCGGTCTGTTATTGTAGTAACACAATGGCACGCAACAACAAAACTGTGATTGGTCGTTTTACATGTCTCAGTCGCTTCACATGCAAGCTGGCGATCATCTACGCCTTCGCTACTTGAGCAACCATTCGGCCAAATGGGAATAATTTATCAGATGATGCTGATAATTAAAAAATAATAAATATCGTCCGATTTAACTTATTTTATTTATCGAGCACATATGGAATACTATATTGCCTTCCAAATCCACTTTTTGTATTACCTAATTAATGCTTTATTCGTCTGCCACAATAATGTAAAATATTTTAATTATCTGAAATGTTTTATATATATATATATATCATTATTTAATCATTATATATTGATTTATTTTTATTTGGGGGCCTTTCTCTGCAAATGTTGATGGATCGATTAATTCAGTTAATTAATTAGCATATTATGTAATGAATTTGATTAAAAATTAATCATTTGACAGCCCTATTACAATAATATATACTATATAGCAATGACCTTTGTTCATTTTTGTTTAAACAATTATTGGTACTGTGTTGGGTCACCACTTGTTTAATGTAAAATCTGGGACCTGAAACAAAACCAGTTGAGAACCACTACTCTGTATGTGTTACTGTACCCAAGCAGCCTTTAACACACACACTGTGTGTCTGAGATGCTGAAACAAAACAAAACATAAAAACACAGTTGCACTCTAGTCATCTGGGTTAACAGTGTCAGATACAAACATAGACCTAACATGACAAAACAAGCCAAAAAGACATTCTCCAGTGGTGTGATGATAATGATGGGGTATTAAAACGTCCCCTCCAACTCTTGTGCACAGTTTTCAGTGTTCAACCTATGAGCTGAAGTGTACAAGGCAAGACTGCAACCAAACAAACCACATCTTTCAGACATCCACGATTAAGAGATATTATAATAGTAAGTTCTGATTAAATAATGTCTGATCATCGAAGCCAAACAACTAAAATACACAATATAGTATGATGTGAAACACCTGTTCAGCTAATGTGTACATCACTGCACAGCACCCATAGAGAACAACTGTTAACCTTATTATTAACTACAAGTTGTGTGGAGATTCTGTTTTCCTAAAAGAGAGACATTGTTTGTTGACCCTGCTCGCTTTAGTCTCCTGTAGTTGTGTTATGTACATGTTTAGTCCATACCACCTCATCAGCTGTAATATAGAGCCTGTGTGTTAAAACTGACGCTGAACTAAACCAGTCTTTTCTCTCCTGCTGCCTCATCAGTGCCTATCACTGGTAAGTGTGTGTGAGGAAATGCCTCTGACCTACCACAGAGCAAAACTGTGGCAACATATATGTATTTGTGGGCTTTTGTGTTTATTTGTCAAGTCGTTTGAGCTTAGTATGTACTAGGGTTTCCGTAAATTTTTGTCTCTTTTTTTTGTCATTATTTGACTGCATATACACTTCAAGGCTTAATGTGAAAATCTGATATTTTCAGGCTGATTTCATGAAAATTACATGTCTGTGACATCATTTTTGCAATATGACATCACATGGTTCCTTACACGTATCGCGGCAGTTCTGAGGTGAAATGTCCACTGTGTGGCACTAAAAGCGAGTTAAATGTTCTCTCAAACAGATGAGGTTTTACCTCCCTACCCCAAACCTTAAACCTAAACCTTTTTCTAGTGTCAGAAAAAGCAAATGTGAGATGAAAAACAATTACTGAAGCAACCACGTCATTTTGTGGTGCTTCTATGACACTTTTGTCGACTCACGTGCTCTTCAGGACTCGTACTCCGGTCCTTTGTATTGCATATGCAACACTCTGTCAGTTGAGCTACTGCACAATTTAATCACACTTGAACAAGCTTGTAAATATAGTTGGTTATGTAATGCAAACATTAAAACAAGTCATGCACTATAAAAGTGTTTATATGTCATAAGATAGCATTGTGTGAGGAACATGGCAAAAAATTAAGTGTTCTTGAACTGATAATCTGCTGTTTTACTCACAATTTGTGTGAAAGTGATCAAAAGACGTTGTTGTAGAGCCTCTAGTGTTCATTTCACCTGGAAACTGCTGCAATACGTACAACGAGCCATGTAAAATTTGGAGGTAAAAAAAATTTATCACAACATGATTCTTTGAGACCAGGTTAGATAATTTGACAAATATTAGATTTTCTTGTCCCACCTGTGTACATTCACTTACATTGCATTAATATCACACCAAGTCGGACAGTAGAAGTTTACATGCCCAGTAAAATTACTTGGTACTACCAGTACCATAGAAAAAAATGGTCCTGTTATGTTATATGTACTGTATATAAAGATACGTTTTTATGTTAGTATCCACTTGGTACTGAAGTGTTGGCACTTTTGACACCCCTAGCATGTTTTTAAAAAAAACTGTTGCCAACCTGTTTTTCAGATGAGAACCACACCGCTGCAGCAGAGAACAGCAGACTGCTGGACATCCCGCGGTATCACTGCGAGGGCACGGAGTCACCCTACCAGACCGGACAGCTGCATCCTGCCATACGGGTGGCCGACTTGCTGCAGCACATTAATCTCATGAAAACTTCAGACAGTTACGGCTTCAAAGAGGAGTATGAGGTTAGATTATGCACTGACTCGTTCACTCTCACACAAGGAATATTCCAGGTTGGACAAAAAGGGACAAAATACAATGATGCACTGATTTAATTTTCTGCCAGACCACATTAAAACTCCTTTGCTGCAGCTGCCACTTGACCAGTATTTTTACCAGGATTGGGCACAATTCAGAATTTAAAAATTTGCTTCCTTCCAATTCACGAGTGTGAATTTGAATTGAATTGGTCTCACACAGGATGTTGAATTGCAATGACAGAAAGAGGAATTTAGATGAATTTCTTTGAGTTTCATTCCATTTTAAAGGGGTCATAAAATGCTCTTTTTAAAAAAATTAAATTGTTATCTTCCCTGAGATCCACTGATAATGTTAGTAATGTTTTCTGCATTAAAACATTCATAATTTAGTAACATACAGTATGATCATTTTCCACCCTGTCTCTGGCCCTCTGTCTGAAATGCTCGGTTTTGGCATAAATGCCTCCTTAAAACTTCAACGTAAAAGCCCACTGTTCTGATTGGCTAACAGCATGTAGCCCCTCAAATTCAGCCATTATTTAAACTTAATCTGAAGGGAATGAACAAGCTCCACAACATTATAAAACTAAATTTCAGGGGTTACACATAATGCACATCCAACACATTGCATCTGAATATATTAAACTGTTCATCTCAAGCACAACTGTTAACACTCTCACCCTGTCTACAGCGGACACAAGAGTCGCGTCAAAAGCAGTAGAATCCATTATAATCAATGATGCTGTCTACCATGGAAGCGCCTGTTGTGGCGCTTCACGTCGCGCCGACAGTAAACAGATATCCCGTTCCATTTGGCACTACACACTCTGGCGCTACTACTGCCAACTACATAAATAAACAGTTTAGAAAGTTTGTGTTGATGCGCATGGTGTAGACAGCCTCAAGCTGCTGCGTCACATCAATGGACGTGCCCGGTGTAAATGGAGTCAGCACCATAAACTATCAAACAGTCATGACATTTGAAATATTCATGAATGGAACTGTTTATTTACTGTCATCGGGTTCAACTGTTTTTTGAACTGCCCCATCCTTCAATAACAGTTCCTTTTCAAAGCTTGAATCGTTTTATGATTGTACACAAGCAATCCACATTGATATGAGCCGGAAAAAAAAACATGCAATCCATGCTGAAATACGCTGAAGACATTTCCACATCCAGTTCCCAGTATCATCCTACACTGAAATGCACATCACCGGAAATGCATCTAAACGATCAAAGACATCCATCCAGTGCATGTTTACATACACCAACATTTAAAAATAGCGCAGATGGGCAAAAGAACGCATCCATGATGCGTTTGTTCTCAAAACAGCAAGAGGCAGCAGCTGAATGACAGAGAGTGGAGTCGTAACTTGACACACGTCTTTTAAAAGTGGCCCGAGATATTTATAAAGCAGTCAAAGATGTCTGTCTGTGCATGTTTAAATACAAAAATAATTTAAAATAGTCCAGATGGGTCCCCTTTGGTGTTCAGGAATAGTTAGGCCACAGTAGGCCTTGTTTGTCCTTCTCTCTCAGTTTATGAACTGAAGCACTAGTGGGCGGGGCCAAGGGTGTGATGATGTAATGTAGGTGTTGATGTTTTTGAGCTGTAGAGGCGGTCATGATTTAATATACCCCTAGTAATGTAGGGTAGTCGTGGAAGTAGAGAACGAGGTGTTTTTGCAGCTTGGTTTCAATAAATGCTTTTATTGCATTGGGGATTAAGTTTTGAGTTCTGAAATTTAAAGAATTTTTTTATAGTAGTAAGACCTCTTATATATCAACATATCAAGGAAATTCTGATTCCTCATGACATGACTCCTTTAATTCTGGTTCCTTAAATTCAAATTTGAATTACAATTCTTCATTCTTTTTGCTGTCTCAATTCAAATACAATTCTGAATAGCGCACAACGATGATATTCTGTTACCCAGGCATCCTCTACTGTATCGTAAATGCTGCTTATTTGATCTCATCAAAAACTTCATACTCCTCCTCCACTGCATTATCCACACCATGTTTTTCACTCATAAGTTTGCTGGTTGCAGGCTGAAAATGTTGCAGTTGTATTTCTGTTTTTGAGGTTTAATCAAACCACAATCTGATTCCCTCAGTCGAGCTGTTGTGCCAGATGCAGCTCAATTAGTTTGTTTTTGTCTAGTGAGATTGCCTCATGTTTCTGTTACTGTACAAATATAACACTTGCATATATTTGCATACACATAAATTTAAATCTGCTGTGTTGTGCTAATGTTGTTTTGTGTGTTATACCCAATACTGAATTGAATGTGTCAAACATAAAGATACCATGTTATGCAGGCCCCCTGTTGGGTGTGTTGTAATTCTCTCTCTTCCTGTCTCTCCTCAGAGCTTTTTTGAGGGTCAGTCTGCTTCATGGGATGCAGCAAAGAAAGAGCAAAACCGAACGAAGAATCGCTACGGAAACATCATTGCATGTAAGAGTCCTCATTGAGTGCAGGATATTGTCTAATACACTATAATATCTGCACTCAAAAAGGATATGTTCGATCTGCTTGCTTGATTGTTCGAATTGAACTAAAGCAACACAATTCTAGAACATTTTGTCACAACTTGGTTCCCTAGCGTTCTATCCATTTAAATTAGCAAATTGGAAGTTTACTTAATCCATTTGTGTTTGGACTACATGAATACATTTGTGGTGTTAATGTAGCATTGATGAAACTGGGCAGGGGATTTCCATTTCCCAGCATGTTTTGCATTGGACTTGTTAGGGTGAGCAAATGTTGAAATTAAGTTTTATTGTATCCATTTTTGAGCAAGATGAGAATAGGAGGAGCTTTGCTAATGTTCTGTTATAATGGTATTTAAAAAGTAAGTAAGTATCTGATATGCTGGAGATTTGGGGGTTACCACTGTGGTGAAGAATGGTGCTTGTGCTTAGGTTGAGGATGGAAATATCACCTAATGTGTGCTGCTTAGCTTTATAAGCAGTTGTTATTAAAATGATATTGCAACAGTTTCACTGTCCTTATACTTGTTCACCTAGTAATATACTAATGATTACTAAAATAAATTAAGTTGGTCCAACACAAGGAAGTTTATTAAATAAACCTTAGTAAATCAAGTTTAGCAACCCTTATGAATAGGGCTGGGGAAAAAAAATAGATGTTTCGATATTAAATTTTTTTTTTTTTTTTTTTTTTTTTTGTCGATTTGATATTGATTCTCAAAAACCATGGATTGATCTTTTACTCTATAAGAACCCTCCACTACAATGAGAGGAAATCACTCGTATTTGCAACCAAATTTCGCGCTGTGCGAATATTGTATATACAGGTGCATCTCAATAAATTAGAATGTCGTGGAAAAGTTCATTTATTTCAGTAATTCAACTCAAATTGTGAAACTCGTGTATTAAATAAATTCAATGCACACAGACTGAAGTAGTTTAAGTCTTTGGTTCTTTTAATTGTGATGATTTTGGCTCACATTTAACAAAAACCCACCAATTCACTATCTCAAAAAATTAGAATATGGTGACATGCCAATCAGCTAATCAATTCAAAACACCTGCAAAGGTTTCCTGAGCCTTCAAAATGGTCTCTCAGTTTGGTTCACTAGGCTACACAATCATGGGGAAGACTGCTGATCTGACAGTTGTCCAGAAGACAATCATTGACACCCTTCACAAGGAGGGTAAGCCACAAACATTCATTGCCAAAGAAAGCTGGCTGTTCACAGAGTGCTGTATCCTAGCATGTTAACAGAAAGTTGAGTGGAAGGAAAAAGTGTGGAAGAAAAAGATGCACAACCAACCGAGAGAACCGCAGCCTTATGATTGTCAAGCAAAGTCGATTCAAGAATTTGGGTGAACTTCACAAGGAATGGACTGAGGCTGGGGTCAAGGCATCAAGAGCCACCACACACAGACATGTCAAGGAATTTGGCTACAGTTGTCGTATTCCTCTTGTCAAGCCACTCCTGAACCACAGACAACGTCAGAGGAGTCTTACCTGGGCTAAGGAGAAGAACTGGACTGTTGCCCAGTGTTCCAAAGTCCTCTTTTCAGATGAGAGCAAGTTTTGTATTTCATTTGGAAACCAAGGTCCTAGAGTCTGGAGGAAGGGTGGAGAAGCTCATAGACCAAGTTGCTTGAAGTCCAGTGTTAAGTTTCCACAGTCTGTGATGATTTGGGGTGCAATGTCATCTGCTGGTGTTGGTCCATTGTGTTTTTTGAAAACCAAAGTCACTGCACCCGTTTACCAAGAAATTTTGGAGCACTTCATGCTTCCTTCTGCTGACCAGCTTTTTAAAGATGCTGATTTCATTTTCCAGCAGGATTTGGCACCTGCCCACACTGCCAAAAGCACCAAAAGTTGGTTAAATGACCATGGTGTTGGTGTGCTTGACTGGCCAGCAAACTCACCAGACCTGAACCCCATAGAGAATCTATGGGGTATTGTCAAGAGGAAAATGAGAAACAAGAGACCAAAAAATGCAGATGAGCTGAAGGCCACTGTCAAAGAAACCTGGGCTTCCATACCACCTCAGCAGTGCCACAAACTGATCACCTCCATGCCACGCCGAATTGAGGCAGTAATTAAAGCAAAAGGAGCCCCTACCAAGTATTGAGTACATATACAGTAAATGAACATACTTTCCAGAAGGCCAACAATTCACTAAAAATGTTTTTTTATTGGTCTTATGATGTATTCTAATTTGTTGAGATAGTGAATTGGTGGGTTTTTTTTTAAATGTGAGCCAAAATCATCACAATTAAAAGAACCAAAGACTTAAACTACTTCAGTCTGTGTGCACTGAATTTATTTAATACACGAGTTTCACAATTTGAGTTGAATTACTGAAATAAATGATCTTTTCCACGACATTCTAATTTATTGAGATGCACCTGTATTTGGCAACTGGCTGGTAAATGTTAGATTTCACTCTCCAGTGATTGTGTAGTATAGTGGTGGAGTATTCAACAGCGAGATCCTTTCACAGCATGTTGAGAGTAAAAGTTGTTCTGTGTGTCCAAAGATGAGATCCACACAATCCATTTGTCATTGAATTATGTCTCTTTTAATATTCTTTTTGTTCTTTACAGTCAGTTTTTGATCAAAAACAACAATAAATAAACATTTAATTGTAATCAGACATAGCACAGATGAGATAATGCCATTCGAGTTTCTCTCATTAACATGCGCTAATTTAAAAACACTGTTTACAGAAATGCAGGATTTCCTTAAAGAGACAGTACCGGTTTTTAGCACGTGTTCAACAAAACTACAAATTATGCAATTAAACAAAAAAAATGTAACAAAATATAATGTATGCAATATAATATATATTTATTAATTAAATACATGGGTTTGTTCATTTTTAAAAAGCTAAAATGTGAACATAATGATACAAATCTAATAAAATATAATTAGTAAAATTATTATTTTCAAAATGTTCCTAGTTTGAAGGTCCCCTGTATAATTCACAGCATTAGCTGAGAGATAATTTATATCATATGCAAGCAAAATGAACATGATAACTGAAATATACCCACATGAATCGATATAGAATCTAATCGAAATCGAATCGAGAGCTTGAGAGTCGGAATTGAATCGAAATCTTTATCGATACCCAGCCCTACTAATGAAGTTGAGGTAAAACTATTACTACATTAATTTGACCTAATCTAACTAAATTATGTTGGCTCAATGAAACTGGCTTAATGTGAATGAAAGATATGAAATTACTTTTAAAAAACTTTCTACAAGTCAGTTACTGTAAGTAAGGGTAATGACTTCATTTTTGGAGAGTGCCTCTATACATTCTTATCAATAATGTTAGAACCAAAAAGGGTTTTACAGTCTGATGATTTAGCAGAACCTTTTGAACTTTTTAATCTCTAGCTCTTTATAAAACCATCTATGTGCTGGTGCTTTATGGGTGATGAACATGTGTTGCTTATATTTCAGCCCAAATTCAAAAGAAAAAAAAAGAATGATAATAAATAAAGTACTTATATGTAGAACATGAAAATTAAGCCTATTTTTAGAACTGGATTGTGACTATTTTCATGACAATTTTCTTCGAAATTCTCATTACAGTAATGAAAAAAATATTATTTAAATTTGTATAGTCTTTACATATCATGCTAGTATTTGTTGTAATCAATTTAGTTTCTGCTGATTTTAATGTAAAAAAATAAAAATGAATGGTAACACTTTATTTTAGGGATCAGGAATTACACAGAAATTAATGACTAATAATTGGACTTGTAAGGGACTACTTATGGACTTGTTTAGAATTATAAGGTATTTCTTGGGCCTTTATTTGCTGATTTCTTACTCTTGCCTAATTGCCTCTTTACATTTGGCAGATGCTTTTATCCAAAGCAACTTACACTTATTACAGACAATCCCCCCAGAGCAACCTGGAGTTAAGTGACTTGCTCAAGGACACAGTGGTGGTGGTTATGGGGATTGAACTGGCAACCTTCTGCTTATCAGTTCTGTGCTTTAGACCACTACGCCACCACCACTCCTTATTATGTTTCTTTTTTCCTAACAATGAATTTATTAAGTAAAAACAAAATACATCCTTTATTGGTTCTCATTACACTGTGTGAATGTGCGGCTTATAATTATAAAATAAACATTTTTATTTTAGAAGATAGAGTCTTTTGTTGCTTAGTGTAAATAGCAACAAAAAGCATCTTAGCACTAAGTGCAAATAGTGTTAGATGCCATTTGCACCCCTAATTAAATACAGTATAAGGGCATCACTGCAATGTGTTTATTGTGTTTATTTAGAGACCCACAGGCACCCTACACCAACCCCTAACCCTAAACCTAACCCTAACCTTCCCTGCTTTGTTGAAATACTAAATGCATTCTACATATATTTTATACTTGTCAGCCGCACATTGACACAGAGTAAGAACATATAGAGGATGTAATTTGCATTGTACTAGCTACAGATATGTTTTGTTTTTAGCTAATAAATTCATTGTTATGACAAAAGCAAATGTAAAGGGGCTATAAAGCAAGAATAAAGGCTTAATAAATACTTTATAATGCCAAACTAGTGACTTACAAGTGTAATTATTAGTCACGAAATACTGTCTAATTTATGACCCCTAAAATAAAGTGTCACCAAAAAAATGATAATAATTGTGTCCAGACAGAAAGATTGTCAGGGTACGTTTACACGACAACGATGTACTAAAAACGGAAAAGTTTTTCCTTTGCATTTTTGAAAAGTTTCGCGTAAAGACGACAACGTTGTCAAAACGATCCCCGTTCACACTGATCTGCGAAAACGACTAAAAACGCTGTATTATGCATGCCAGTCACTTTCTAAAGAAACACTACACGCCTGTGCATATAAGCATTCTTCCACAGAGCGGTGAATACAAATAATGAAGATGGCAAAATTTGTCTGGACGGATGATGAGGTTGCATAATTACTACAATTACTTTGCTAGAGAAGCGTCAATAAACTCAAAATCTTGAGCAGCACAAACACAGTCCTGTAGTCCGTCATTGTAGTTTTGAATTTCTCGTTCAAAGAGAGGTCTTGTGTACACTGGATCTAACATGCATTTTCACTGCCTCATGTTTTCATATTCTAAGCGTATCATTGAATACTGTACATGGCATCACATCTCTGTCTATAGGCTATATACATAAACGGTGGGTGAATGAATTGCAGGGTAAAGGTACATCAAATAAAATTAAGTAAATAAATAAATAACATTTAAAATACAAATACATTTTTCACATCTGAATCCATACATTAATTTCAAGATTTTCAAATTGCAGGTTCTGCCTACTGTACAATGTTCACTCTCCATACAAAACACTCCAAATGAATAAATTGTTGATTATTATTTGCACAGACACCAGTATTCATATTATACATCTCAAATTGATGCCTATCAATCCATAATTCTTTATATAACACGTAATACACGTGCGCATGACATCATCGTTTTCACAAATTTGTGTTTTTGTATGTTTACACGGAGACTATAACAGCATCGTTTTCAAAAACTTGCACTTTGAAACCCGTTTTCAAAGGTTTGCGTTTTCAGGCACCAAAACGCCGTTGTGAAAGGAAACATCTGTATTCTTTACAGCAATGAGAATTGGGGGTAAATGTGTTTAATGGTTCTAAAATTGTCTTTATTCTAAAGATAATTTTTTTATTCTTTCTTTTGATTCTGGGGTAAAATATTTCCGGGATATGTTGTTTGTTAGATTCACCATTAAAGAACCCAGAAACCAATACACTGATCTGAAGAAATGAAACATTATTTAATCTCCAAAAAACCATAAAGCACAACTCAAGAACCCAATACACCCTAACTGATGTTGTTTTCCTCTGTGTGAACACATGGCTGTGTGTCGCGCTGTAGACGATCATTCTCGAGTGATCCTGCAGCCAATGGAAGACGACCCCTCCTCCGACTACATAAATGCCAACTACATTGATGTAAGTGGCGATGCCGCCTCCTCCTCCATTGGCGAACGTGTGAGAACCGTCTCTCCCTCCCTCGTATGTGAGGTCTTTTATGCATGCCTCAACTATACACAATTTAAAGCTTTCTTTTCTTCCTTGTTGGAGGTGCTTGCTGACTCACTGACATTGTTGTGCTCTCTCTCACTCTTATGCGGTTGATTTTGGGGCGGTAGATTTGGCTGTACAGGGATGTAAGTATCATATTCAGACACACCCACACCCCAGCCCTCTCTGTCTCACCTAATGATGCCCTAAAGCCCATCTGCATGGAGTCTGCTTGTGCAACCCCGCCCCCCCCCCCCACCCCACCCCACCCCACCCCACCACCACCAGAACACACACACACACACACACACACACACACACACGCACACACATGTAAGGCTTTATTCTGTTGCTTTTCTTCATGCTGTGTGTCCATCCGCTTTGCTCATGTTGTGGTCTCCATGCAACTAACATCCCTGGCCTGTGGTTTATTTAATACTCATGATTTTGTTGTTATTGTTTTATTTTACTTTTTTGGAGGGTTTTATTTTTTGGTATGATGTTGAGTCTCGTGTGTAAGTGTGCTGTCTGTTGAGTTGGCAAGCTAAAAGTTTATCTGACAATAAGAAAAAACTGTTAGAAAATATGCAATAATTATTAATTGCCGATATGACGTAGCCCTGGAGTTTTTGCACAGAAAACGTCCTGGTTACTTTCGTAACCTCCATTCTCTGATGGAGGGAACAAGACGTTGTGTCGATGTAATGACACTAGGGGTCACAATTGGGAGCCCCAAACACCCCTGCTTTTTTGAAAAAAGGCCAGTGAGAATTGGCGAGTGGAATTTGCATGCCACTCCCCTGGACATACGGGTATAAAAGGAGCTGGTATGCAACCACTCATTCAGGTTTTGTGCTGAGGAGCCGAGACCAGGTCCCGGCCATTTCAGCGGGTAGTTCAGCATTGTGGCAAGAGGGACACAACATCTCGTTCCCTCCATCAGGGAACGGAGGTTACGAAAGTAACCAGGACGTTCCCTGTCTGTCACTCACTCGACGTTGTGTCGATGTAGTGACACTAAGGGTCCCTATACAAAATGCCACAACTAGCTGAACTGTGTTGCGTGAACTGGCGGTGTGTGACGGGCAGACTGCTGTGTGCCTCGTAGCCAGTGCACCAGGCCGTCACGTAACCTCCCCCAATTCTCTTATGAGCATTGAACGGTCCATCAGGAACAAGTCGACTGCCCAACTACAGGGACAGGCTAGCCCAGCCGAGGCCTCTTTTCCCTCTCTTTTCTCCCCAAAAAGAGTGGAATTTGTTAACAGACTGGGAGCCATTAGTGTCTGCGTCGGGAGGTGTCGCTCCCAAGGGGAAGACACCGCGGCGACCACACCCCACCCAAAAAGAAGGTGGGGGGTATTTTGAGTGGAATACATCACATGGTCTTACCGAGTCGGAAGTATGTCATGTGGAGAGGTCCCATGGTTGGTTGCATGGCGACCGGGGGCAGAGGGGCCTCTGTCCAAGGAAGACGCAGTTTGCCATCAGGGAAACAATTTTTGCGGAAGATATCACATGGGGTACCAGGTTCTTCGGGGAACCAGCAAATGTGGAGCACCTACCTCAGTACAGGGGCTCATTAGCGCACGTATTGGGCCGGTCAGCGAGTTTCTCCGCAAACTCAGCTGCCAGAGGGCTAAGGAGGAAAGTCATCCAGGGATCACAGTCTGTGAACACGACTGGGAGTCAAGAGTGCACGTCTTCACCTCAAGGGAGGGGAAAGGCACTATGCGCAAGTGGTACACCCGGCCAGTTGTCCCGGAACTTACCTGCTCGTGCCTGCCAATACACGGGCCAAGCCCGGCTCAACCCGGAGATTGTAGAACCTCGCAAAGGTGTTGGGTGTTGCCCAGCCCGCTGCTCTGCAGATGTCTGCCAAAGAGGCGCCACTGGCCAGGTCCCAGGAGGCCGCCACACTCCTGGTGGAGTGGGCTCGTAACCCCACAGGCGGTGGCACGTCCTGAGCTTGATATGCCATCATGATGGCGTCGATGACCCATTGGTCCTCTGTTTGGAGACAGCGCTTCCTTTCCACTGTCCACCAAAGCAAACAAAGAGCTGCTCAGAGCTTCTAAGGCTCTGCGTGCGTTCCAAATATATGCGTAAAGCTTGCACCGGACACAGCAACACCAAGGCTGGGTCTGCCTCCTGATGGGGCAGCGCTTGCAGGTTTACCACCTGATCCCTAAAAGGAGTCGTGGGAACCTTGGGCACATAGCCCAGTTGGGGTCTCAGGATCACGTGAGAGTAACCCGGACCGAACTCCAGGCACGATTCGCTGACGAGGTCCCATGAGGGGACGAGCCGTGGTCTGGAGGGATTCAACCTAGCACCTCTCAGGAACCTGATGATCAAGTTGTGCTTCCCCAAATACTTACCATCTACTGCATCATGATGCGCCGAAATAGCAGCTACATACACCTTCAGGGTGGAGGGGGACAGCTGCCCCTCCAGCCTCTCCTGCAGGAAGGAAAGCACTGATCCGACTGCGCATCTCTGGAGGTCTTCGTGTCAGGAAGAACACCACTTAGCGAACAGACGCCACTTCAAGGCATAGAGGCGCCTCATAGAGGGAGCCCTAGCCTGAGTGATCGTGTCTACCACCGCGGGTGGTAGGCCACTTAGGTCTTCCACGTCCCATCCAAGGGCCAGATGTGGAGATTGCAGAGGTCTGGTCGTGGGTGCCAGATGGTGCCCCATCCCTGAGAAAGAAGGTCCTTCCTCAGGGGAATTCAGCGGGGGGGTTGGGGGGCTGTTGTGAGGAGCGTGAGATCCGAGAACCATGTCTGGGTGGACCAGTAGGGTGCTACTAGGATGATCTGCTCCTCGTCCTCCTGGACCTTGCAGGGTCTGTGCAAGTAGGCTCACTGGGGGAAACATGTATTTGCATAGTCCAGGGGGCCAGCTGTGTGCCAACGCATCTATACTGAGGGGTGCCTCAGTCAGGGCGTACCAAAGCGGGCAAAGCGGGCAAACAGGTCTACCTGTGCTCAACCGAATCGACTCCAAATCAGCTGGACCACCTGAGGGTGGAGTCTCCACTCTCCCCTTAGGGTAACCTGACGTGACAGCGTGTCCGCTGCGGTGTTGAGGTCACCCGGGATGTGATTGGCTTGTAGCGACTTGAGGCGCTGCTGACTCCAGAGGAGGAGACGGCGGGCGAGTTGTGACATGCAATGGGAGCATAGACCGCCTTGGCGGTTGATGTACGCTACCGATGCTGTGTTGTCCGTCCGGACCAACACATGCTTGCCCTGGATCAAAGGCCGAAACCGCAGGGCAAGCAGTACTGCCAACATCTCTAGGCAGTTGATGTGCCAACGCAGCCGCGGGCCAGTCCAGGAGCCAGCGGCTGTGTGCCCGTTGCATACAGCACCCCAGCCCGTCTTGGAGGCGCCTGTTGTAACCATGACGCACCTGGAGACCTACTCTAGGGGAACCCCTACCCGTAGAAATGCAAGATCAGTCCAAGGGCTGAAGAGGCGGCGACAGATCGGTGTGATGGCCAAGCAATGTGTCCCGCGGTGCCATGCCCATCTCGGGACTCGAGTCTGAAGCCAGTGCTGAAGCGGTCTCATATGCATCAACCCGAGCGGTGTGGCTGCCACTGAAGATGCCATATGCCCCAGGAGCGTCTGAAAAAGTTTCAGTGGAACCGCTGTTCTCCGCCTGAACGCCTTCAGACAGTTCAGCACCGACTATGCGCGCTCGTTCATGAGGCGCGCTGTCATCGAGACTGAGTCCAACACCAGACCGAGAAAAGAGATGCTCTGAACCAGGGAGAGCTTGCTCTTTTCCCAGTTGACCCGAGGCCCCAGTCGGCTGAGTTGCTGGAGCACGAGGTCCCTGTGTGCGCACAGCAACTCTCGAGAGTGAGCTAGGATTAGCCAGTTGTCAAGATAGTTGAGGATGCGGATGCCCACTTCTCTTAGCGGGGCAAGGGCAGCCTCTGCGACCTTTGTGAAGACACGAGGGGACAGGGACAGGCCGAAGGGGGGGACCTTGTACTGGTATGCCTGGCCTTCGAAGGCAAACCGCAGGAAGGGTCTGTGTCAAGGTAAGACCGAGATGTGAAAGTACGCGTCCTTCAGGTCTACCGCCGTGAACCAATCTTGATCCCGGATGCTCGCTAGAATGCGTTTTCGACGCCCTTGGCAACGAGCAGACGGGGTGCGGGGTCTTGAGCCGCACCGGGGCAGGATGTGTTGTATGGCCTCCGTCTGCTGCTTCACCACTGAGAACTACTGGGCAAAGTCCTCGACAGCCAACCTGGGAGATGGGGGCGTCAAAGAACCGTGCCTTGTCAGCCTCGCGCATCTCAACCAAGTTGAGCCAAAGGTGGTGCTCCTGGACCACCAGGGTGGACATCGCCTGCCCGAGAGAACGCGCCGTGACCTTCGTCGCCCGGAGAGCGAGGTCGGTTGCCGAGCACAGTTCGTGCATCAATCCCGGGTCAGAACTACCCTCGTGCAGTTCTTTTAGCGCCTTGGCTTGGTGTACTTGCAGGAGAGCCGTGGCGTGCAAGGCGGAAGCGGCTTGTCCAGCGGCACTGTAGGCTCTAGCCATCAGGGATGACATAAACCTGCAGGCCCTGGATGGGGGTTTCGGGCACCCACGCCAGGTGGTGGCGCTCTGCGGACACAAGTGCACCACGAGTGCCTTATTCACCTGGGAGATCACGAATACCCCCTAGCTGCTCCACCATCAAGGATAGCGAGAGCGGGGGAGCTGAAAGACTGGGACCGGGCAGTAAAAGGTGCCTCCCACGATCTTGTCAGCTCCTCATACACTACTGAGAAGAAAGGAACGGGGTCGGGCGTGGCTGTGGGCGGCGCCCCGAGCCCAGGAACCAATCATTGAGCTGTGAGGGTTCAGGGGAGAGCAGAGGGTTCCACTCTAGCCCGATGCTCGTGGCCGCCTGCGAAAGCATGTCCGTCATTTCCACGTCGGCCTGGGACTGGGTGACCATTCCCGAAGGAGGAAGCCCAGTCGAAGCCTCTGCGTCCGACTGGAGGAGCCCGCTCTCCGATGCTGAGCTCGATAACTTGTCTTCTTCCCGGGCTCCGAATGAGATGTCGAACTCACCCTGAGACGAGCCAGCGAACTTGTCCGAGTGCCTGACTGGAGCAAGCGAGCGTGCTGGGGAATGGGAGGTCCGTGGGGGGATACCCGGCTGAGGTGGTCCCATTGAGGTCCCCGAATCGCCCCCAGTGCTAACCGGCATGGCCTCATACCCGTAGGTAGAAGGACCGAGGAGGGGAACCGCTGGGGTGGCTTGCTTTCTTACGAATGCAAGCCGCGACCGCAACGTTGCCATGGTCATGTTCTCGCAGTGAGGACAAGTCCCATCCATGAACAGTGTCTTCGTTTGGGCAGCGCCCAGACACAAAAGACAGCGATCGTGGCCATCAGAAGTGGAGAGATATCGACCACAACCAGGAATAACACACAGACGGAAAGGCATCTTTAAAAAGATGTTCCGTGTGTTCCACTCTTTTAGAAGAAAATATACTCTTTTTTTTTAGAATATACTCTTTTAGTTGTTTCTGCTGAAGCGCCAGGGGCGTTCTCTGCACTCCGCGGGTGCAGAGGGGGAGAAGCCACTAAAATGCGCCGTAGAATCCAGTAGATGAGGTGAATGAACTTTGCGGATGAATTCAGCTTCAATGAATAGAAACGCTCGGCTCCGAAGAGAAAATCTGAATGAGTGATTGCATGTCAACTCCTTTTATACCCGTATGTCAGGGGGAGTGGCATGTAAATTCCACTCGCTAATTCTCATTGGCCTTTTTTCGAAAAAGCAGAGGTGTTTGGGGCTCCCAAGAGTGACCCCTAGTGTCACTTCATCGACACAATGTCGAGTGAGTGACAGATAGGGAACATAATATATTAAACCAATAAAAAACACATAAAATTAAAATGGATTAATCTCAAGCTAACTTAATATTATTAAATTACATTTTTTGCAGCCCCCATCATTAATGTTTCTTTTTTATAGTATTAATTGTTTCTTTTTATTTACTTATTCATGTATTTCACTTAATCATTATTTGCTGTCTTGTTTCTCTTGCAGGGATACCAAAGACCCAGCCATTACATAGCAACTCAAGGTAAAAGAGGAATATTTAGTTTGAATAAGCTTACATAAATTCATCTTTTCATCATTGCCAAGAATCTTGAACATTAGAAACCAAGGCTGTCAACTGATTAAATTTTTTATCGAATTAATTACATGGTGTGCCAATTTATTATTCGAATTAATCATATACATAAATATTTGCTGAGAAAGCCCCTCAAATAACAATAATTCAATATATAATGATTAAATAATTATAAATGGTTATATTTAAATTATATATAAAACATATAAAAAATGATAATACAGATAATTAAAATGCATTACATTATTTTGGCACACAAGTGAAGCATTAAAAAAGACAATACAAAAAGTGGCTTTAGAATGCAATATTTAGTTTATTTGCATATTATTGAATATAAAAGACAATCATTGGCCTACAGTTCACAGCAATCCATTTTGCAGCTGAATTCGTCAATCAGTCTGAGATTTATTATAAGGGCTTGTTTAAGGATGTGTCAATGAACACCTGCTTCAGACGGACGCTTTTGGAGCGTCTCGGTTGCATTGCATCATAGACGTACCGTTTTTAGGTCGCTGTGTTAAGTTAAACGAAATTTGAAACTTAGAAAAACACGTCTTGAGATCCCTGCATTCGGATTTGCTCTCCACAAAGCTGTGTTTGTATGCAAGAACATGTTGTCATCTTGTGATGTCTGCTCTCGGTAAGTGTGGTTTGTTCTCTGTCTGTTTGAAATGCACGTTTCTTATACAGCGAGTTTCTCTTACTGCCCCTGGAGAAAACAGGTGGTACTACAAGCTTGAATTGCTCAGATATAAGGAATATTCCTTATTACGGTCCGGGGTTAATTGCGTTCATTTTTAACGTGTTATTTTTTTATATAATGAATCGCACTGAATTAATGTGTTAAATTGACAGCCCTATTAGAAACACTAAAACATTTCAAGATGTTAGAATACGATAAGCATTTGCTCATTGTCGATGAAATGTCAATATTTGTACAAACATTTGAGAAATATCATAGACAGCGGATTTTAAATTCATTTTTAATCAGAAGGTTCGTAAAAACATCTGCTGAATCATCTATCGTCATTCTAACAATCCACACTGAACATTTTAAGCAAACTCTGTAAAAATTATGCAGATATGGAAAAAATGTCTTGCAAATGTACGAGTGCTATCATTGACATAGACAACATGCCCATTTAGACAATAAATTGCCAAAATACAAATTATATACCACAAACATAAAACAAATATCACCCAAAGCTGTCATTAGTATGACACGGTGCATGAAATATTGGTGGAAATGAAACAGAGATTTACAGATGATTAAATAAAACTCTGGAAATTAAATCTGTTTGTTTTTTGTTTTTATTATTTCATCTGACCACAGGTCCTGTCCACGAGACGGTGTATGACTTCTGGAGGATGATCTGGCAAGAACAATCGGCCTGTATCGTCATGGTAACCAACCTTGTGGAGGTGGGCCGGGTATGTCACTATACTGCCTGCTGAGGGGCCGTTTTGTGTTTTTGTGCTCTGTGATGTGACTTGAAGGCCCCTGCGTGCTCAAACCTTTTGAAGAGTGAGCGAGAACTAGATCATATTTCACAACATCTGCTGGGCAAACTGATGAATTCTTTCTGGATCACATTTAACCCCAATATCAGAAAACAAAAGAAAACAATAAGAAATTATATTTCATGTAGGACCACTAGGAACTTCTGCTTTGTGACATTATTTTCATTACGATTAAGCACATTTCGTAATACAGTTCTTAATAGTAAATTGCCTGCTTTTAACAAAAAATCACTAATGCTAATAGGGTGATTTTCATGAAGCCTGTCAAGAAAATGTCCTTGCCCTATTTTACTTAAAAATCAAAAGAAACAAATATGAAATAATTTTTTGCATAAAGAAAATGAAGTTTACATGTAGGACCCATTAAGATTTTTTTTCAGGCACATTTTACCTTCCAATTCTTACTAGCGTAATGCATCTGGAAGTTTACTAATTTTTACGGTAACTCTTTACAGTAAATTCCATTTGTTAACATTAGTTAACATGAACTAACAATGAACAATACTTTTACAGCATTTATTAATCTTGGTTAATATTAATTTGAACACTTAGTAGCTTAATACATTTTTAAAATCAAAGTTGTATATGTTAACATTAGTTAATGCATTATGAACTAACAATAAACAATTGTATTTTTATTAACAAAGATTAATAAATGCTGTAAAAAAATATATTGTTCTTTATTAGTTCATGATACCTAATGCATTAACTAATGTTAACAAATGAAACTTTAACTATTCCCATTGTTTTCAATGGTAATTTTCATTACCAATTTTTTTTTTCTGTAAAAAAAAAAAGAAAAAGAATGCTGTTGTAGATTGTTTTTCTTTTTTAATTAAAATCAGCAAAAATGAAAGGCAATACCAAGGAAGTACTAATGTGATTTAATAAATAATTCAGATTATATATATAAATATATATATATACTACATTGTGGTTATGAGATGTGTGTAACTGTCCTGAAAATAATGTCACAATGTAAAAAAAAAAAAAAAAAAAAGCCGAATCGCCCTAAAATAGACTTAATTTTCTATATTCAAAAAATATTTATATCTTTATTAATATTTTTTTAATTTTGGAGTTAAATAGGACCAGGATATTTTCTCTCTCTATATATACTGTATATTGTTTCAATTATTATGTACATATATAAAGTACAGTTGTTGTACTGCTTTTATTTTATGATCATTTAAAAAAAAACATTTTAAACTAAAATTCTACGAATTACCCAAACACTCAGGGTCTGTTCGTTAAAATCTTAAAGTGATAGACAAGAGGACACTTCTCAAAGGGTTGAAGCATGTTTATGGATGTGTTGCATGTTCTTTTGCATGATTGTGGACATTGTTAAATTATATCGTTATGTACAAGTGAGTGCATTTGAAATTATTTCACAGCAGTCTTTATAATCACATTGTTAATGGGGCATCAAGGATTGAACACAGTACTTAAGGTTGATATTGACACTTTGTGTGTTTGTTTTTTAAATAAAACATTTGAAAAATATCTGACTGCTGTGAATCAAGGCATCATTGTACTGCTTTGCATAATAAATGTTATGTGTTTACAACAAGTACTAAAAAATATATTTATGGAACATACAAGTTTTATTGGCAGTGCATGTGATCAGTAGACCGTATGTATGTCTGCTCTGTATTCTACATTTAATTGGTCTGATCCTCCTGTAGGTAAAATGCTACAAGTACTGGCCAGATGACGCTGAAGTTTATGGAGACTTCAAAGTGACGTTTGTGGAGGTGGAACCACTTGCAGAATACGTTGTCAGGACTTTCACTCTAGAGAGGGTGAGATTATTTTGACATTATTTAAGCTTGTATTATGTCCTATCTTCAATCTAACAAGACCTACCTTACAATCGTTACTAATATATTTATGGCAAATCTCTTAGTTCCCTATCTGTCACTCACTCGAAATTGTGTCGATGTAGTGACACTAGGGGTCACACTTGGGAGCCCGAGACACCTCTGGTCTTTGATAAAAGGCCAATGAAAATTGGCGAGTGGTGTTTGCATGCCACTCCCCCGAACATACGGGTATAAAAGGAGCTGGCATGCAACCACTCATTCATATTTTCTCTTCGGAGCCGAACGGTCGATGTTTACTGAGCTGACTGTTCATTCACCTCTGCTGGATCTGACGGCGCATTTCAGCGGCTTCTCCCTCCTCTGCACTGGTGCACTGCAGAGAACGCCCCTGGGTGCTTCGGCAGAAAAAAGAGAGTATATTTTCCTAAAAGAGTATATTTCTCTAAAAGAGCGGCACACACGGAATGTCTTTTGAAAGACACATCTTTTAAAGATGACTTTCCGTTTGTGTGTTATTTCTGGTTGCGGTCGTTTCCTCTCAACTTCAGACGGTCACGATCGCTGTCTTTCGTGTCTGGGCGCAACCCATGTGGAGACAGCTTTCATGGATGGTTCATGTACTCACTGCAAGAACATGACAATGGCAACGTTGTGGTCGCGGCTCACTTTCATAAGAAAGCAAGCCACCCTAGAGGCTCCCCGCCTCGGTCCTTCTACCTACGGGTATGAGGCCAGTGCGGCTAGCACTGGGGGCGATTTGGGGACCCCAATGGGACCACCTCCGCCGGGTATCCCCCCACGGACCTCCCATTCCCCAGCACGCTCGTCTGCCCCGATCGGGCTTCCGGATGAGTCCACCGGCTCATCTCACGGCGAGTTCAACCTCTTGTTCGGAGCCCGCAAAGCTGATGAGCTCTCGAGCGCAGCATTGAGCTTGTCCAGTCAGACGCAGAAGCCTCAGCTGGGCTCCCCCTTCGGGGACGATTGCCCAGTCACAGGCTGATGCGGAAATGACGGACATGCTTTCCCAGGGGGCCACGAGCATCAGGCTAGAGTGGAACCCTCCGCTCTCCCCCAAACCCTTGCAGCTCGATGATTGGTTCCTGGGCTCGTGGCGCCACTCAAAGCAGCCACGCCCCGCTCCAGTACCTTTCTTCGCGGAAGTGCACGAGGAGCTGACAAAATTGTGGGAGGCACCTTTTACTTCCCGGTCCTGATTTTTCAGCTCCCCCGCCCTCACTACCCTCGATGGCGAGGCGGCCAGGGGCTATTTGGCAATTCCCCCGGTGGACAAGGCGCTCGTGGTGCACCTATACCGCAGAGCGCCGCCACCTGGTGCGGACACCCAAAGCTCCCATCCAAGGCCTGTAGGTTCACGTCGTCCCTGATGGCCAAAGCCTACAGTGCTGCTGGACAAGGCACCTCTGCCCTGCATGCCATGGCTCTCCTGCAGGTCCACCAAGCCAAGGTGCTAAAAGAACTGCACGAGGGTAGTTCCACCCCAGATTTGATGCAGGAAATGTGCTCAGCGACCGACCTCGCTCTCCGGGCGACAAAGGTCACGGTGCGGTCTCTCGGGCGGGCAGTGTCCACCTTAGTGGTCCAGGAGCGCCACCTTTGGCTCAACCTGGTCGAGATGGGAGAGGCCGACAAAGCACGGTTCCTTGCTGACTCTATCTCCCAGGTTGGCCTATTCAGCAACACCATCGAGGACTTTGCCCAGCAGTTCTCAACGGTGAAGCAGCAGAAGGAGGCTCTCCGGCATATCCAGCCCAGGCGCGGCTCAAGATCCCACACCCCACCTGCTCGTCGCCAAGGGCGTCCCCCTGCGGTGACTGCACCAGCTCCATCGCAGCCCGCTCCTTCGGCCCGGCCCCGGCGCGGAGCCCACCACAGGAAGCAGATGCTACCCATCTCACGACCGGCCACCAAGGACCCACGAAAGGCTTCAAAGCGCCCCCAAGATGGGCGACCCAGGGACGATGGAACCCACTGCCTTGGAGCTGGTAAGAAGACCACTCCATCCCCCGGTGGAGGGCCTGGAGGAGAATCTTTTGTTGCCTTTTCATTTGATTTCGCCGCATGCCCAAGTGGCTGCGGTACCCAACAGTTCAGCAAAAGAGCGGTTTCCTCGTTCCCTGGGTCACATACCCGGTGTGCACGGCCGTCATCATGACCACCATCCACCATTCCATTTTTGCAGGTTTGGTGCTCCAGCGGCGGTCTCCCCGCCCTTGCGCGCCAAGTTGTGGCACAAATCCGCCCCCGATGTGACAGTCTCCACGGGTCACGAGGACAGGCCTCTTCCTCCCCTGTCCCAGGCTGATCCAGGGGTTGTTACAAGGAGCCAGGTAAGTGCTTCGATGTCCCTAGACTCAGCACGGCCACGACATGCTGTGGAACCTCGAGCTCCGCCCCGCCGTGAGGCCCCACCTGCCGGTATGTCCAATGAGATTGTCCCGTCGGTCCCCCTCGCGTGGAGCTTGGATGCGTGGCTTGCGCTTTCCAATCCATCGCGATGTGTGATCCGGACCGTCCGACTCGGCTACGCAATTCAGTTCGCCAGCTGTCCGCCCAGGTTCAGCGGTATCCACTTCACCTTGGTGAAGGACGAAAACGCTGCTACCTTGCGCGCGGAGATCGCCATCCTCCTACGGAACAAACTGTCCCTCCAGCCAAGATGAAAGAAGGGGTTTTACAGCCCCTAATTCATCATACCAAAAAAAGGCGGTGAGTTGCGGCCAATCTTGGACCTGCGATTACTGAACCGGGCTTTACACAGACTCCCGTTCAAGATGCTGACGCAAAGATTCATTCTGGCCAGCGTCTGGCATCAAGATTGGTTCGCGGCGGTAGACCTGAAGGACATGTACTTTCACGTCTCGATTCTACCTTGACACAGACCCTTCCTGCAGTTTGCATTTGAGGGTCGGGCGTATCAGTACAAGGTCCTCCCTTTCGGTATATCCTTGTCCCCTCACGTCTTCACGAAAGTCGCAGAGGCAGCTCTTGCCCCATTAAGGGAGGTGGACATTCGCATTCTCAACTTTCTTGACGATTGGCTAATCCTAGCTCACTCTCGGGACATGATTTGTGCACACAGGGACTTGGTGCTCTCTCACCTCAGCCGATTAGGGCTTCGGGTCAACTGGAAAATCTAGCAAGCTCCTCCTGGTTCAGAGCATCTCTTTTCTCGGTTTGGAGTTGGACTCAGTCTCGTTGACAGCACGCCTCATGAACGAGCGTGCACAGTCAGTGCTGACCTGTTTGATGGCGTTCAGACAGAAAACAGCAGTTCCACTGAAACTCTTTCAGAGGCTCCGCTTGGGTTGATGCATATCAGACCGCTTCAGCACTGGCTTCAGACTCGAGTCCCGAGATGGGCATGGCACCGCGGGACACATCGCGTGGTCATCACGCCGGTCTGTCACCACCTCTTCAGCCCTTGGACAGACCTCGCGTTCCCCTAGAGCAGGTCTCCAGGCACGTTGTGGTCACGACAAACGCCTCCAAGATGGGCTGGGGTGCCGTTTGCAGCGGGCACGCAGCCGCCGCCTTGTGGATGGGCCCGTGGCTGTGTTGGCACATCAACTGCCTCGAGTTGCTGGCAATTCTGCTCGCCCTGCGGAGGTTCCGGCCGTTGAAGGGCAAGCACATGTTAGTTCGAACAGATAACACGGCAATGGTAGCATATGTCAACCACCAAGGCGGTCTACGCTCTCGCTGTATGTCATAACTCGCCCGCCGTCTTCTCCTCTGGAGTCAGCAGCACCTCAAGTCGCTGTGAGCCACTCACATCCCGGGCGACCTCAACACTGCAGCGGACACACTGTCACGGCAGGTTACCCTCAGGGGAGAGTGGAGACTCCACCCTCAGGTGGTCCAGCTGATCTGGAGTCGATTCAGACAGGCACAGGTAGACCTGATCGCCTCCCAAGAATCCTCCCACTGCCCGCTCTGGTACGCCCTGACTGAGGCACCTCTCGGTATAGACGTGCTGGCACACAGCTGGCCCCCTGGACTGCGCAAATATGTGTTTCCCCCAGTGAGCCTACTTGCACAGACTCTGTGCAAGGTCAGGGAGGACGAGGAGCAGGTCATCCTGGTAGCACCCTACTGGCCCACCCAGACATGGTTCTCGGACCTCACGCTCCTTGCGACAGCCCCCCCCCCCCCCAGGCGAATTCCCCTGAGGAAGGACCTTCTTTCTCAGGGACGGGGCACCATCTGGCACCCGTGACTAGACCTCTGGAATCTCCATGTCTGACCCCTGGATGGGACATGCAAGACCTAAGCGGTCACTTAGGCTAGGGCCCCCTCTACGAGGTGCCTGTATGCCTTTAAGTGGCATCTGTTCGCTAAGTGGTGTTCTTCCCGACAGGAAGACCCCTAGAGATGCATTGTCGGATTGGTGCTTTCCTTCCTGCAGGAGAGGTTGGAAGGGCGGCTGTCCCCTTCCACCTTGAAGGTGTACGTAGTCGCTATAGCAGCACATCACGACGCAGTGGACGGTAAGTCCTTAGGGAAGCACGACCTGATCATCAGGTTCCTGAGAGGCGCCAGAAGGCTGAACCCCTCCAGACCGTGCCTCGTTCCCTCATGAGACCTCTCTGTAGTTCTTCAGGGTCTACAGAGAGCCCCCTTTGAGCCTTTGCAGTCAGCTGAGCTTAAGGCACTCTCCTTGAAGACTGCCATCCTGACTGCGCTCACTTCCATCAAGAGGGTAGGAGACCTGCAAGTGTTCTCTGTCAGCGAAACGTGCCTGGAGTTCGGTCCGGGCTACTCTCATGTGATCTTTAGACCCCGACCGGGCTATGTGCCCAAGGTTCCAATGACCCCTTTTAGGGACCAGGTGGTGAACCTGCGAGCGCTGCCCCAGGAGGAGGCAGACCCAGCCCTGTCGTTTCTGTGTCCGGTGCGCACTTTATGCATCTATTTGGATCGCACGCAGAGCTTTAGGATCTCTGAGCAGCTCTTTGTCTGCTTTGGTGGACAGCGGAAAGGAAGTGCTGTCTCCAAGCAGAGGATCGCCCACTGGCTCATTGACGCTATAGCTATGGCATATCATGCCCAGGACATGCAGCCCCCGGTAGGGCTACGAGCCCATTCTACCAGAGGTATAGCGGCCTCCTGGGCCCTGGCC
The DNA here is from genome assembly GCF_019703515.2 of Myxocyprinus asiaticus. Lineage (NCBI taxonomy): Eukaryota > Metazoa > Chordata > Actinopteri > Cypriniformes > Catostomidae > Myxocyprinus > Myxocyprinus asiaticus. Next base: position 3,465,585 of record NC_059362.1, read on the forward strand.
AGGGGTGCCTCTCTAACAGACATTTGCAGAGCAGCGGGCTGGGCAACACCCAACACCTTTGCAAGGTTCTACAACCTCCGGGTTGAACCGGCTTTGTCCCGTGTAGTGGCACGCAATACAAGCAGATAAGTCCAGGATAGCGTGCCGGGTGTATTGCTTGCACATAGCGCCTTTCACCCCTCCTGAGCTGAAGACGTGCGCTATTAACTCCCAGTAGTGTTCACAAACTATGTTCCCTGGTTGACTTCCTCCGAGCCCTGTGGCAGTCAAGTTTTTGGAGAGACTCACTTCTGGCCCAGTACACGTGCTAACTAAAACCCCTGTTTTGGGGTAGGTGCTCCGCATGTGGCGGTTCCCTGTAGGTAACCCCATGCGATGTATATCTTCCGCTTATTCGTTTCCCTGTTGGCAAACTGCATCTTCCTTGGGCAAAGGCCCCTCTGCCACAGTCTCCATGTTTGTAGTAACTCCTCCCCTGTTGGGTAGGACCTACCATGAGATTTCCCCACATGACATACTTCTGGCATAGCTCGGCAAGACCATGAGACGTATTCCCACATAAATACCGCCCCCCCCCCCTCGGAGCGAGGTGTGGTCTCCGCGGTGTCCTCCCCTTGGGAGGGACACCCCCCGACTAGACCTGGTTGGCCCAGTCGGATAATCCCTCTTTTTTTTGGGGAGTGGAAAAAAAGAAGGGGAAAATAGGCCACGACTGGGCTAGCCTGTCTCTATCTTTTGGGTAGTCGACTTGTCCCCAAAGGGCCGTTCGACACTCATAACTATGTTGGGGGAGGTTACGTGTCTGCCTGGTGCGCTGGCTACGAGGCACACAGTTGTCTGCCCGTCACACACCACCAGTTCACATAACACAGTTCAGCCAGTTGCGCCGTTTTGTATAGGGACCCCTAGTGTCACTACATCGACACAACGTCGGGTGAGTGACAGATAGGGAACGTCCTGGTTACTTTCGTAACCTCCGTTCCCTGATGGAGGGAACGAGACATTGTGTCCCTCCTGCCACAACACTGAACTACCGGCTGAAATGGCCGGACCTTGTCTCAGCTCCTCAGCATAAAACCTGAATGAGTGGTTGCACGCCAGTTCCTTTTATACCCGTATGTTCGGGGGAGTGGCATGCAAATACCACTCGCCAATTTTCATTGGTCTTTTATCAAAGACCAGAGGTGTCTTGGGCTCCCAAGAGTGACCCCTAGTGTCACTACATCGACACAATGTCTCGTTCCCTCCATCAAGGAATGGAGGTTACGCAAGTAACCATGACGTTCCAGGGAATGAGGAAGTGGGAGACGGCGTACTTCGTTCTAATAAGTCTTTATTTAACAAAAATCCTTACTTCTCAGCAGAATACCTCCCAAATCTCTCTCTCTCTCTCTCTCTCTCTCTCTCACACACACACACGCACACACACACACACACACACACTTTATTGGCCCTGGAGGAAATGTAATTCTCTTATGTATGGCAAAAAAAAAAATAATAATAATAATTTTGTGTGTGTTGACAGAGGGGTTTTAATGAGTTGAGAGAGGTAAAGCAGTTTCATTTCACCGGCTGGCCTGATCATGGAGTACCGTATCACGCTACTGGACTGCTGTCATTTATCCGTCGAGTCAAGATGTCCAACCCTCCCACAGCAGGGCCTATCGTCGTACACTGCAGGTACAGTGATGCACAAATTCTAGGTACTTGCACACGTTTGAGAGTTCATGTGAACAGTGCTGATTGTCCTAATGGGCAGGAATTTGTCAGAAAAGTTCTATACTGATGCTCTGTGTAAACAAAGATGTAATAAAGCGCAACAGTCTGGTTCCGGAAGTAAAAATCCCCATAATTTTTTACCCATAGGTGAATTGATTAATAATGGTAACATAAAACCTTTAAAGACAGACCTAACGTGAGCTCTGAGTTTGTTAATCGATGATATATGTTAAGGCCATCATCTGCATAGTTTGACATTTTTTTTAGAAATCGCGTTTAATAGTGGAATTCCTGGTGAAGAACTTACCCATGATCGTGAAGAAAATAAACAAACCAATAAGAGAATGGCGGCCTACACACCGCACCAAACAAGCACTGCAGCAACCACCCAAACACATGCCGAGGATGAATGATGCAATCTATATTTGTAAATATCTGAATATTTTGCCATGAAATTAAAATATTGTTACTATACTTATAATCAACAACTTCAAATCAATAGTTTTATGTTTTTCCATCGTTTTTAATTTGTTTACGTCAGTCACAATGCTTTTTGGGATTGTAGTTCATGCCCTCATTAAAGACATAAAGTACACAGTCTTGTACCTTTTTTTCTGATTTGTAAATACTGTTTTGCTTAAAAACAATGTTTGTAATGTTATGATTAAACTCGGTGCTTGTTGGTTTGCTTCATGGCTTACAACTCATTTATGAAGGATTTTAGGAAATCCCTATGGAAAAAATTAACAGAAAAAATACTTCCAGAACCAAGATGCCTGAAGAAGTGGGCAGGCACTGTTTCGCTCTATATTTACGGTTCGAGCATGTGCAAGATTACATGCTGACATGGTTTGTCTGCTTTTAAAGAGTTTAAGCAGATAAATAAGTTCTGACAGAGCTGAAGCATTACTCCACATCTTGAACTTGCCAATCTATGTAACACATGAGTCTGAAATATATCTAGTAGAACATTAACATAAAAAATATTGCGTGTTCAGTTCCAAATAATTTGTGCTGTTTCCATCTTTCCTAATATAATAGCTTGTGTGAATGACTTGTTTCTTTATAGAAAAAGTTGATCCGACAAAGTTTCATGCATAAAAGTGGCTAATGAGTAATAAAGTAATAATTGGTCTGCAATAGTTTGAAGAAACTGAGGTTATGGGCCCTATTTAAAGAGCATTAACACTAAGTGTAGGACTGTGATTTAAGTCATATGTACAAAATCAATGGGCATGGCCATGAAGTTTTGGTATTTTCGTGCAAGCATGCACTAACATGCGCAAGTTGGTTTGGTGAAAATGTATGCACAAAAGCACAAATGGGCTGGGTAAAGTGCAATTTAATTCTGAGGTTTTTCTCTGGTTATTCCACCATCTGCGTCCTATTATATAGTCCATTCCCTGTCAAGCACCAGCGATATAAACAAAGACAGAACATTCATAAGGAGTTGGTAGTGTAAATGGACTGTATGTAGTGAATTAGAAGAATTGAAATATGGACTTATGTTCAGGCATATTTCTATGACAGCTCCTTTTATATGCATGGAAAATGTGGTTCTCGTCAGGATTTTTAGGCTATGGTAAATTAAAGAGAATGTAAGTATTATTATTCATTTTCATCTTCCGAATCATGGCTAGTGTTAACAGTGTTTGTATCGGAACACACTTCACTTCTACCGGTCGATTTTGAAAAGTTAAATTCATTTATTGAAACCAAAAATATTTCTGAATACAAATGACACTTGAAACGTAACAAAATTATAATTAAAAAAAAAAAAAAAAATTGTCTAAAAAAATCATACAAATTTCAAACATTTTACCCTCAACATCATTTGCAGTGACTTAAAAATCACTCTAAGACAACAGGTGGAAAAATACCAACATAAATTAGATTATAAATACAATTGTAAATATAGCCTAAACATAATAATAACAATAATAATAATTGAAAAAATAAACAATGACCTTTAGAAAGTTTAACACAAATCTGATAAATATTTGTTTCATAAAATGGCTGCAACATTGATTGTCAGGGATATAATTTGATGCTATGTACTTTGAGTTTGGACATGACATTTTTTACCATCTGCTCATGGAATCTCCAAACTGCAAATGCATTAACTGAGTTTAGACTTTGCGCCGCGATTAGACTTGCTTCTCAAACATCTTAGCGCATTGACCTATTTCTCAGGAAATTAGACAATTGTGCTTTGCGCTACTTCATTAACATATGATACACCCAGAGTTTGCATGCATACACCCACAGATAGCTCAAACACTCCCACTTGCGCTTTGTGCTGGCACGAAAATTGCATGGTCATTGCGTGTAGCCCTTAGCGCAGTCACGAAAATAGAGCCCTATATCAGAATTCTTCATATTTTCATGAAAAGTACAGCGTTGGATGAAAGAGATTACATCAAGCTTAGATTTTCTATCCACTTTTATACTTTCAACAGTTATTAAACAATGTGTTGATGTAATTGACAATTGTGGAAATCCATCTCTCTGTTGGGGATGTAGAATGGGTTCTTATGTTGCAGAAGAGAATGCAGTGTCATTGGTTAATGACATCACTTCCTGTTCTTGGGGTCTTTACCGCAGCTCATGTGCATATGAATGGTCTTGCGGTTGTTGTATTACTGCCAGCGTCCACATCTGACAGTACTGGCCGGAGTCTCAGCAGCTCCTGTGACCCTTTGCACTGTTTCTGACAGACGTGATAGACAGGCTAAGAATCATTTTAACATTTCACATCACCACGCTGCCTGTCGCTCATGCCCTAAGAAAAGGATGTGGTCTGATTTGCATTGCTGCATGCACAAAGAAATCCTTGATGCAGCTTTTCCTCTCTACTGCCTCGCAGTCTGTTTTTTTCATGGCATGGTGTTGACAGTCAGTCAAACAGCAACAGTATGAACATTTTAAATCAGTGGTTCTCAACTGGTTTTGCTTCAGGATTTTACATTGGACATCAAATGGTGACCCATCACTTTTCCAGGATTGTTTATTGAAAAAAACAACAACATATTTTTAAAGTCAAACATTGAAACATTTACATGAATTGCATATTATATTATGAAAATTGACAAATTTGTAAATACATAAACAAAAGCAGAAGGTTGAAACACTGGGCCAAATATTGTATTAGTATTAGTCATATTACAAAGTAACAAATGAGTTGACCAAAATACCATTCAAAAGTTCAATTGGACAGCCTTTTAACGTCAAGTGTTTTCTCCTCTGTTCTCCTTAAAACTTGATAAGATTGTTTATTTTGAAGGGCTGTTGATTTTAGACATTAATTATATAAAAAAAAAATTACACAATATTAAATTTAACCCAATAAATCATGCCCCTGGACTGTAATAAGGATTTTTCCTACTAGCTTAAAGTAGCACCTTCATGTTTTTGTGAGTCCCAGTCAGCAGGGGGCAGTAAGTGCAACTCCAGCTGTACAGATAACTAAACACACTTAAGGCTGATTATATTTCTGCTGAAATATAACCTGCAGCATAGGCTCCGTATAGTGGCCAGCGTGATGGTTTGCATTTACAGTTCTGCATTGGTTTCTGCATCGTTTTGGGAGTACACCGCCAAAATGCTAACTATATGTTTCAGAAATAAACAAAAGCAATGCAAGCCATGTACTGTATTTTCTGGATTAGAAAATAAATGATGAAATTACTGCATGCTTGTTCATGAGTCTCTTATATAATAAAACATACATCTTTTGGCATTCTTTTGATGTTCCATGCTGAAAAAGAAATCATCAAATTAATTAAAATACTCGCCAGAATAACACAAATTGGGTGTTGTTTTAAAGACTTTACAATGCATATAGGCAATATAACCAAGTCTTATCAGGTGCTTTTTATTTTCCTGACAAATAAGAAGTGTCCCGTTGTGAAAGATGATTATTTACTGTACACAATACTGTCGAACAAATAAGTAGCGCAAATCATTGTGCAGATCAGAAAGTTTGTGAGTAGAATACAAAACATATTATTTCACTCACATATCAAATTAATATCAAGTAAAGGCCCGTAGAAAAAAACTGGTAGAGTTTATAAGCTGTAAACAGATATCTTTTGTCGCATTTCGCTTGTAACTTCATGAAACACAAACAGAACATAAAAACAGCAAATGCTCCGGATTGAGACAACTGCTTTAATGGTCCCGAGTCCAAATACAATTTGATATAAAGCATAGATATTAAAATAATCTAGGATAAAATTTGACGCTACCTCAGAATTCCTTGTTATCATCCTGGGAGGGGGGGCAGTCTCTAGTTACATAGTGGACCAATCACAGCTGTTGTGGTCTGCGGTTATAATTTTTAAGTGGTGCATGTCAGACTATGCCGTAACCGCCGTAGCTACGCATAGCCCACGCCATATGTTTGACGCAGAAGTATAAATCGTCCTTTACTTAAGATGAGAACGAGTTCTTGCGTTCAAACACAGCTGGACGAAGCACATCTCACATAGCATGAGTTCATAAATTCAAAAACACGTATTTATGGCGAGATGCATCCAAAGTGAGATGCTCCAAAAGCATCCTTTTGACGCAGGTTTACATGGATGCATACTTAGAAAAGCCAGTATAATAATTCTACCTCGGACTGATTGACAAATTCAATTGCAAAATGGATTGCTGTGAACTGTAGGCCAATGATAGGCTAATGTTCAATAATATGGAAATAAACAATATGTTGCCTTCTGAAGACACTTTTCGTATTGTCTAATCAATGCTTTACCCGTCTGCTACAATAATGTAATGTTTTTTTTGTTTTTGTTTTTTGTTTTTTCAATTATTATATTTATCCTTATTTAAATATGACTATTTATAATTAATTATATATTTAATTATTTTTATTTGGGGGCCTTTCTTGGCTTTCTTGAACAATTGATTTGTTTTTTACCTCAACAAATGTTTGAAGTTACTCATTTAAATTAAGTTCTGCTCTTTATGTAGTAATACTTTATTTTCTCATAAAAAAATGAATCTTCAGGAATTGCTCAGATGTTCAAGCAGTTTAATGTTTATTCAAGTGTGCGGCTCACACATTTACAGTACATCTCTCTGCTGTTGTTACACCTCACATAGTTTGCTAAAATGATCATGAGAGAATGATTTCTCCCCTGCTCTGTCCCTGTCAGTGCTGGAGCCGGCCGGACAGGATGTTATATCGTGATTGACATCATGTTGGACATGGCGGAGAGAGAGGGTGTGGTGGACATCTATAACTGTGTCAAAGCTCTGCGCTCCAGACGAATCAACATGGTGCAGACCGAGGTATGTGGCTGTCTGAAACCGCCAGGTGTGTTAACGTTTTTTTAAACATGTTACTTCACCCTATTCATTGAATGAGTAAAGTTGTCATAAAAGTCTTCAGGATAACAACAATGATAGTACATTACAGTACAAGTCAAAGGTTTGGACACACTAACTCATTCTTCTTCATCATTATTAGTTTACATACAGTTGTGCTCAAAAGTTGCATACCCTGGCAGAAATTGTGAAATTTTGGCATTGATTTTGAAAATATGACTGATCATGCAAATAAACCGTCTTTTATTTAAGGATAGTGATCATATGAAGCCATTTATTATCACATAGTTGTTTGGCTCCTTTTTAAATCATAATGGTAACAGAAATCACTCAAATGGCCCTGATCAAAAGTTTACATACCCTTGAATGTTTGGCCTTGTTACAGACACACAAGGTGACACACACAGGTTTAAATGGCAATTAATATTATACTGTATATTAGAATAGTAGTGTATTTAGTATAGTGACCAAAAATCTTCTATTTTATCTTCTTCAAAGTAGCCAGTCTTTGTCTGCAAACTCTGTTCATTCTCTTCAGAATCGTCACGAGGTGCTTCATCCTGAGATACAAAGGAACAATTAATAGTTGCTTACAAAACTAATTTTAAGGATTTAAGCAATTAGATTAAAAGGCTTTAAGATCATGAGAAACATACGTTCAATGAAGCGTGTTCAGCTCGCATATATGTATAGATTACACACAAAATGACATACCCTGGTTTCTCTCTGACTCTCAGGAACAGTACATTTTCATCCACGATGCCATTCTGGAGGCATGTTTGTGCGGGGAGACGGCGATTCCCATTTGCGAGTTCAAAGCCGCGTACTACGACATGATCCGCATCGACTCTCAGAGCAACTCCTCTCACCTCAAAGATGAATTCCAGGTAAACAATGCTGCTTCTTATCCTGCAAAAATCATTCTCTCTATCAGTCTTTTTGTCTTGTTCTTCAGTAAAAATATCTAAACAAACTTAACAAGATGCATTTAATTAAAAAGCAAACTGGCAAGATAGTAAGACTTGCTTTTAGATAATAAATCTTAATTCAATTACTATATATTATTTTTTTTATATTATTTTTTTATTTAAATATTTTTTATTTTAATAATAATAATTATTATTATTATAATTTCTTATAGGGCTGTAAATCATTGAAACTTTTTTAACTAACTAATCACACAGTTTTCTGTGATTAATCATGATTAATCATGGTACATTAAAATAAACATTAAAATATAATCATAAAAATATATAAATTTATTGGTGGTTCAAAGAACTTGCAAGAAATTGGTTAGTCATAATTTATTTTAATTATTTAAATATGTACATGATAAAATGTTTAGTTTGCGCAGATAGAGTTAATTAGACACATTTTTACAGGTCAAAAATGTAATATTTTTACAAGTATATGTATAAATGCCATAATATCAGTGGACATGCTGTAATTAAAAGTTGGGCAAAAATTTCTGCCGTTTTCCAGTAGACTTTTTTTAAGAATCAAATGGGCAGATTCGGTTCATATCAAGCTTTATTGGCAAGAGAAACTTAAGTGTACATTTCCAATGCATTATTACACACTATACATACAGATATATAAAAAAGTTTAAAATCTTAAAACTGTTATTTTCTCTGGTTGCCGTTAAGTCTTGTTTTTGACACTGGTACAGATGATAGTGAGAGAGCGTTTACGGCAGCTTTCCCGTAAATCTCTCACACCTGGCTCACTGCTTGCAGGTGAAGTCTCATTTCTCCATACAGTAATCCTCTTCCATGTTTATTATGGCCGGGACATGCGTCGCACATAATGAATAAGTGTGCACTGCTCCACACAATCAGTTTCTGTGCTAGGATGTGCAGTCGAGTGGAGCGTGTACCTCCTGGAAATTTCCGGCAGTTTTAGCCAAAGGAAGTGGAAGTGAAAAAAAAAGGGATACTGCAATTTTGTGTTAAACAGTCAACTATTAATCACATAAAATATCGAGTTTAATTTCCCAGCAAATGTTTTTTTAAATTAAGTTTATTTTTCTTATCCCAGTGGCAAATATTTTTTCTTGTCCAACAAAAATTTTGTGGGGTTTATCTTTGTCTTATTTTTACTGGAAGACACGACAAAAATGCTGACTCAGAAATCGATTTTTTGCAGTGTATTTGCAGTGTACAAAATTGCTCCCATTCTCAGCAAAGTTAACCCTAAACCTCTGCCATTGTGCTGTCTTTTGATCATGAATGTGTCCTTTATTTCCTGCCCTGTCCAGACGCTGAACTCTGTGACCCCTCAGCCCCAGCCTGAAGATTGCAGCATCGCTCTGCTTCCGCGAAATCATGACAAGAACCGTTTCATGGACAACCTCCCTCCAGACCGCTGCCTGCCTTTCCTCATCACCATAGATGGAGAGAGCAGTAACTACATCAATGCAGCACTCATGGACGTAAGTATTCCTTCATGAGATCAGAGGCCTCCCTCTCTAGTCCTCTGCCTCCTGTATGTTAGACACAGAAAGCTAGAGACAAATCCAGGTGGCGTGTCCTTTGAGTTGGACAGATGTAATCGTGTGCCACTTTTTAAACTCATTCTTGCTGCTCCATCATGAGCCGTGAGCCACATAGATTGGTGGTAGTTACATACCAATCATTGTTGTAATAATTTGTCTTGAATATAGACGGAATTGAAATTATTTTTCAATATTCTGTAGCCCAGACAACATATAATTCTTCCTGATGGCTGCATGTGGTCGTAAATGGAACTTTTTTTCATTTGGGTGTTCAAAAATAATAAAGTCCAAAATATCTTTAGTGACATTATTGGGAAGGGCGAGGTAAGTAATTTATTAAAGGAAAAGAAAAAAAAAAGAAATGAAATTTTTGTCATTTACTCAGTCATGTCTTTACCTTCTTATGTTAAACACAAAAAGAGACGTTAGGCAGAATGTCCAGGCTGCTCTTTTCCGTACAACTAAAGTGAATGGGAACTGGGGCTGTCAAACATTCAAATGCGCATTCATCGGTCATGAGAAACAATGTTGTTTGATATGATTGACACCAAACTAGGCACCTCATTCTAACTTGCCACCTCAAGATGCAGCAAACACAATGCAACACATTTGAATGTTTGTTTTTTTTTCATTGAAAGCAAGCACAAATTACATTTGAGAGCTGTGGTGAAAGGGAAAATTTACAGAGAACATTAACCTAAATGCATGCATGAAAAAAAGTGCTTTGAAATTTGCAGACAAATTAGAAGTGTCCCGTTTTGATAATTTATTAACATTTTTGTACTGTACTTTCTGTTGTAATCAGTAAAAGCATCAAACTCATCAAATAGCCATGTGTCATATGTTAGCCATACAAACACATTAGCTTTCCTGGATCAGATGACGTCATTGGAAATGCTGTAGCGTCATGGAACGCTAAACAAATCGGATTGGGTTCAGATTGCTCCAACCAGTGGTGATAGTCCTCCATATTTGGGCCGAGAGTCATATGATCAATCACTCTAATTGCATATGGCCACCAGGAGATGGTGCCAAGTACACAACAAAGACTTAATGATGACTCAAATGGCACAGAATGAAACCCATTTTGTGAAATCTCTTTACTAAAATCATGTCTCCATGCTATGCAAACCTTTAGTCATTGTTGTGTTTACATGTATAATTAGTTCTTATGTACAGTTTTTATGTTTTATTTGTTTGGAGAGGCTTTTGGACACTAGGATGAATTATTTTTGTAATGCTATAACTTTTGATTGCTTTGTTGAATCAACACAAAAATGTACTCAGATACAGTTGACATGATTGGGAACAAAACAAAAACAGGTTTTCAGAGCCATCTTATTTACACCCAGATATACACTACCGGTCAAAAGTTTTGAAACACTTGACTGAAATGTTTCTCATGATCTTAAAAATCTTTTGATCTGAAGGCGTATGCTTAAATGTTTGAAGTTAGTTTTGTAGACAAAAATATAATTGTGTCACCATATTAATTAATTTCATTATAAAACTAAAATTTAATAAAAATAAAAAAAATTGAAATTGATGACTTGGACCAAATAATAAAGAAAAGCAGCCAATAAGTGCCCAACATAGATGGGAACTCCTTCAATACTGTTTAAAAAGCATCCCAGGGGGATACCTCAAGAAGTTGGTTGAGAAAATGTCAAGAGTACATGTCTGAAAATTCTAGACAAAGGGTGACTACTTTGAAGATGCTCAAATATAACACAGTTTTGATTTATTTTGGATTTAGTTTAGTCACATAATTCCCATAGTTCCATTTATGTTATTCCATAGTTTTGATGACTTTACTATTACTCTAAAATGTGAAAAAATAAGTGTTTCAAAATTTTTGACCGGTAGTGTATATTATCAAATCAGAAAAAAGTATTTTTTTTTTCAGCAGTTTCTTAGGCTGAGAGTCTCAGAATTTATAATAATCTATATCATTAAAAAAAAAAAAAAAAAAAAAAAAAACTAGATTTTTTATTTTGTGTATTTCACAGAAACAAGAAGTCTTTAAGAACACATTAAAGGGTTAAATTAATGGAAAGATCAGTGTTTACATTCTTTAGAATTTCTCTTTTTGTGTTCACGGAAGACAAAAATTCATAAAGGTTTGAAACAACATGAGGGTGAGTAAATGATGACAGAATTTTCAGTAGCACAATTGTTTTAAAAACTAAATTGAAAATGCAATGCAATTTGTTTAGTAACTAGTTTCATCTGATGAGTGTCAATCCATCCGTCTCCTAGTTGTCTATTTTTTGTGGCTGTTTGTGTATAATAAAGTGAATTAGCTTGTGTTAGCACTTGTTTTAATCATATAGAGCACTGTCGTTCAGAGTGCACATTCTACATATATGAGAAATTGTTCATCCAGTAGTGTCTTTATGTAACTTCCACAAACCATATAGATCACAGCCGATGACCTTTGACACAGGGAGATGGTGATATAACAGCTGTAATCAGCTAGAATAACAAACTCAAACAGTTTTAGAGGTTAGTTTTAAATCGCTTCCCCGTACGCTTCACAAACTCTTGGACTTTTTTTAACCAAGCCGTCAGAAGAATATCAGGTAATTATTGATTCAGTTCTGCCTCTGTTAGACTGGATTTGTTTCGTGGCTTTAGTGGTATGTCAGCACTTTCCATTCAACCTCTCTATATTGGGTTTGCTACAGCATGCAATGAAAAATGAATGCATTGTATCACATAGAAATATATACATTTATTACATTTGCACATTTAAAAAGACACTCTCACACACTTGCACATACACACACGTTTCTATTATTCTGTCATGTCCCAACTGGTCTCTTTGGTCCTTGCATGATCATACACATTCAAACGTCATACATGTTCACATCATCCTGAGAAAGGTTGCATCTTCATCTTGGTTGTGTGTGTCACAAATGAAAATGCTCCCAGGAAATGCATTATGTTCTTTGTCCTGCAGAGCTACAGGCAGCCGGCCGCATTCATCGTGACGCAGCACCCGTTACCCAACACAGTGAAGGACTTCTGGAGGCTGGTGTATGACTACGGCTGCACCTCCATCGTCATGCTGAACGAGATCGATCTGGCACAGGTGAGATAAGACTCACCCAGTATTACTAAAGTAACTAAACTAAAATAACTAAAAGTAGTGATGCTACTAACTTAACTACCAATTTTTCAGGATGTGCCAGCAGTTCCATTGTTTTCAAAACAGAGTAGGTTTTTGAGTAATGTGCTTCTTTTGGTGTGGCATGACGAAACGGTACATTATTGTTTTTAATTTCATTTTGTAAGTGTATTCAGCCTTGCAGCTGAGCAAACTGAGGTAATAATTAGGGCTGTCAATTTAACACGATAATTTAGTGTGATAATTATATATATATATATATATATATATATATATATATATATATATATATATATATAAACAGTTAAAAAAATTAACGAAATTAATCATATCTCCTGACCCGTACGTACATTTCATAATAAAAGTACGTATTTTCCTACTATCGGAGCAATTCAAGCTTGAAGTACATGTAACTTTGTGTTTTTAAGAGGCGCGTCAGCAGGGGGCAGTCAGCACGCCTCAACAAACCTCACAAACAGCACAGAATGATAGCCGATCACACAGGACGCGTTCTTGACAGCTGGACGAAACACAACAGAATGCAGGATCTCAAGGCGTCATTTTCATCTAGTTCAACTACTTTTAACTTGACACAGCATCCTCAAAATGCAGTGTTTATGACACTAAAAATCAGTGAGATGCTCCAAAAGTGTTCATCTGATGCAAATGTTTATAGACCGACAATTAAAAATATTTAAAATGGAACATAAGAAGGTGTCTTGTAAAGGACAGATTGACAAACTCTACTGAAAAATAGATTGCTGTCAACTTAAGGCTTAAATTCAATGATTATGGATATATATATATATATATATATACAGTAAATATATTGACTTCTAAAGCCACTTTTTCTATTGTCAAATCAGTGCTTTACTCATCTGCCACAATAATGCATATACTGTATATAACTATTTAAAATATTAGTATTATTTATATTGAATTATCTTTATATGGATGCCTTTTGCAACAAATATTGATGTATGCGATTAATTGCGATTAATTTGATTAATTGTCAGGTCATGTAATTAATTTGATGAGAAATTTTAATTGATTGACTGCCCTAGTAAGAATGAAATGAATTTGCATAAAATATCCACTCTCTCTTATGAAGCATTAGGAAGTCCAATTCATTTAATCAATAAGTTCGTTCGGACAGTTAATTTAAATAAGCCGGCTCAAAAACGATATACCAATTTGAGTGTCCACACAGTCACCATCATGGTATTTTTTGTCAGTTGATACATTTTTTGTTAAAAATATAGTTCTTGTCTCCTCTTCGGTTTTGGGCACCGGCTCCAACAGTGTTGGTGAAAATGATGGTCTGTGTATGTGTGTGTGTGTGTTATATTACTGAATAGTGTAAACTCTGTGTACAGGGTTGTCCTCAGTACTGGCCAGAGGAGGGGATGCTCAGATACGGCCCTGTACAGGTAGACTGCATATCCTGTTCCATGGACTGTGACGTCATTAGTCGTCTTTTCAGGATATGCAACCTGACCAGGGTGAGTTTGTCCACACTTTTCTGAAACACATTGCCATTGGTTATTTTTGCAAAGCATCAACCCAGACACAGATCCAGCACATACAGAACATCTCTCTGGGTCATTAGTGCATTTGTATATTTACATGTTGTGTTTGTCCTAAGCCTCAGGAAGGTTACCTGATGGTACGTCAGTTCCAGTACCTGGGATGGGTGGGACATAGGGAAGTCCCTGCCTCCAAGCGCTCCTTCCTCAAACTGATCCTCCAGGTTGACAAATGGCAGGAGGAATGCGAGGAAGGGGACGGACGGACAATAATACACTGCCTGTGAGTATAGATGTATAATGAACAACAATGATGGTGGTAACTTAGTGATTAGAGGACTAAGGGCCGTTCAGGTGAGCGTGTTCTTGTGCTAAAAAACATAACGCAGAACGCAGTAGTCTCGAGATGCTTTTAAAAGTTCATGTTCTTTTTTTTACCTGACACAACGTCGGAAATGTGGTGCTTCTAAACGAGATGCTGAGAAAACAGCCAGACGTGGCACAACGGTCAAAGAAGTCTAGCACATGTTTACATAGAAAAACAATGCAAAAAGTGTGCAGACGGACACAAAATGAGCTTGGTGTGAATGGCCCTTAAGTCATTTAAGAAGGCCCTCTAAGACATTTAAGACATTGCAGACATTACAGAGTAATTTTCTGTAAAGCTGCTTTGAAATGATGTGTATTGTGAAAAGCACTATACATATATACATTACTTGACTTAAGTGATCTGGTACAATAAAAGAAAATCCAAACAGTCTAAGGTGCCCACAAACTGCCCAAAGACCTGTTAATGTACCGTCTGATGCAGATTGCACCCAAAATTGCCCAGAGGCAGTGAAAATTGACCACTCCAATCTGATTGGCTGGCTGGTAGGCAACCTCTGGGAATCAAGGTGCACAGTTTTTTAGACTGATAAAGAAAATCTGTGCACTCTGACTATCAGAAATGCAACCAATCAGATTGGAACTAGCGATTACAGACAGGTTTTGCCATTTTTGTGTGCAATATGCATCAGAGGTACAGTGAACCGGCATTCCATCTGAGGCTAAGATTAAAAGTTTGGCTACACAAAAAGTATGTAAATGTGTGCTAAATGAGAAGGAACTTTACACAGTACATAAACTCTTACAGAAGTGTGTGAGGGGAGAGATTCTGCCTGCCTTGCACATACACACACACACACACAAACACACATTTCTCATTTGTCTTCCTTCATCTCTGTAGGAATGGAGGAGGTCGCAGTGGCATGTTCTGTTCCATCAGTATCGTGTGTGAAATGATAAAGCGTCAGAATGTGGTGGACGTCTTTCATGCTGTGAAGAGTCTGAGGAACAGCAAGCCCAATATGGTGGACAGCCCGGTATGAACAGCACCTCTTACACATTAACATCTCCTGAACAGATTGTTATGTTGGCTAAAAAAAAATGTGCTCACATTTTGATATTTCATTATTAATGCAAAGGCTCATTTGGACTATCAAAGAAATTATGTCACCATTGTCTATTGACCTTGCAATTTAGTCAAATAAAATCACTCCAAATCAAAAGTACATACATTATGTTTGAAGGCATATATTGCCTGTTCACTTTTATAGCAAATTCCTATAACAGTTTAACAGACCTACAGAATTATAATGTCAAGCACATTAAAATAAAACAAGACTGGATATTTGTAACTTTTAATAAGTTTTTAATAAGTATATTTCTATTTAAATTCAGTATGAAATATCATTCGCAACCTACGTTGCAAATTTATGTTAGTGTTCCCTTTATTAAGGGTTTATAAAGGGGTTCTCATTAATGGCATTTGTAAATAATAAGTAATTTACAAATGTATTATAAATAATTTATATGCAGTTGTAACCACATGAATAACATGGTCAGTTTCATATACTTTCCAAAAAGCAGTTTTACATATGCTATAAATGCTTCATAAATACACATATTCATACTTATAATAATCAAAAAAATAAAATTCCCTATATGTATAATTAGGGAATATATATATATATATATATATATATATATATATATATACAATTATATTTTTCAAAATATACAATTATATTTTTGTCTACAAAACTAATTTCAAACATTTCAGCATATGCCTTCAGATCAAAAGATTTTTAAGATAATGAGAAACATTTCAGTCAAGTGTTTCAAAACTTTTGACCGGTAGTGTGTGTATATATATATATATATATATATATATATATATATATATATATATATATAATGTACAGATTTTGCTGTTTCGGAAGGAAATTGGTACTTTAATTCACCAAAGTGGCATTCCATTGATCACAAAGTATAGTCAGGACATTACTGATGTAAAAAACAGCACCATCACTATTTGGAATAAGTCATTTTTGATCAAATCATTCCATCATTCCAACACCTTATCCTTGATTAATCATGCTAAATTACTAATTTGGTACTAGAAAATCACTTGCCATTATATCAAACACAGCTGAAAGCTATTTGGTTCGTTAAATGAAGCTCAACATTGTCTTTGTGTTTGTTTTTGAGTTGCCACAGTATGCCATAGACTGGCATGTCTTAAGGTCAATATTAGGTCAGAAATGTCAAAAAAAAAAAAAAGAAACAGCTTTCTCTAGAAACACATCAGTCAATCATTGTTTTGAGGAATGAAGGCTATACAATGCTTGAAATTGCCAAAAAACTGAAGATTTCATACGAAGGTGTACACTACATTCTTCAAAGACAAAGGACAACTGGCTCTAACAAGGACAGAAAGAGATGTGAAAGGTCCAGATGTACAACTACACAAGAGGATAAGTACATCAGAGTCTCTAGTTTGAGAAATAGACACCTCACATGTCCTCAGCTGACAGCTTCATTGAATTCTACCCGCTCAACACCAGTTTCATGTACAACAGTAAAGAGAAGACTCAGGGGTGCAGGCCTTATGGGAAGAATTGCAAAGAAAAAGCCACTTTTGAAACAGAAAAACAAAAAGAAAAGGTTATAGTGGGCAAAGAAACACAGACATTGGACAACAGATAATTGGAAAAGAGTGTTATGGATCTTAACCCCATTGAGCTTTTGTGGGATCAGCTAGACTGTAAGGTGCGTGAGAATTGAAACATTACTTCAAATTGTAATAGTAATTTTTCACATTATTAATATCCTGACTATACATTCTTATCAGTTGAATGCCACTTTGGTGAATAAAAGTAACAATTTCATTCCATAAGAGCAACATCTGTACATTATTCCAAACTTTTGGCTGCCAGTGTGTGTGTGTAATATATATATATATATATATATCAATTATCTTCATACTAAGTGCAGTAAACATAAAAAAACTAAATCAATAATTGTCGTGACCACCCGATGTATTTAAAACAGCACCAGTTCTCCTGCTGCAGCTACACTTGCACACAGTTTTTCAAGGTTGTTGGCAGATAGGTTGTTTCAAGCATATATATATTATAAAGGAGGGATTATGTCATTTTGCTACAGTCTGCTTCATGTTTATAGTAATTACTGTAATGTCTTGAATAATTTGTGTTGTCACTTTCCCAACTTATCTAGTCCTAGTTACCTAAAGTCCTCTGCAAAAACACTTAATGCTCATTCACCGAATGTATTGTATAATAAAGCCTGATGACCATTAAACCATACTTTACTCCTTAATAAATTCTTTATATGTGTCCATTTTACATCAAGGTACATTTTCATAGGTTATTAATATTGAATAGGTGTTATAAAGCATTTATAAAATGCAAATTAAAATGGTTCACTATTTGGTTCACTATATCACATTAAAGGTTCCGTTTTTATTAATGTTGTTATAACCACATATTAATGATTTATAATGCCCATGTAAATGAATTATTAGTCATTAACAAACCTCTTTATAAACCCTTACAAAGGCAATATTACTGTTGAATGAATGTGCACTGATGAATGATGCACAATAAGACCAGAAACAAGTAGTATGAAAGGAAATAAGGTCAATTGGAGGAAGTAAAAAAAGAGAAAAGAGAGAGAGTTATTTTGGCTGAGAGAGAGAAATGCTTCATGAGGGGTTTATATTTCTTGATAAACTATTGTGGCTTTGAACAGCTCACCACTTCCATTGCCCAGTTTACACCTGCACTAAAAGACTAAAAGTCAACTCTTTAAAGACAGCCACAGTGCTTCTGTAAAGGTTATGGTTTGAACAGAAGCGCTCTGGTTTGCATTCATCAGTGCCACAATCTGGATTTACATTATGTTGTTTGATAGTAAGGCTCATTATTTCCATTTTGCTTTGCAGGAGCAGTACCGTTTTTGTTACGATCTGGCCCTCGAGTATATCGAGACGTCATAATGCAGATATTGTCTCATATGTATTATCTCTGTGTCTGAGCAACACACACTCAGCTGACTGTGTTGAAGCATTATTTTACATGGAAACTGGTTTGAGTGCTGTGTAAATGTTTCCATTTGTAATTCCGCTGTGTCGAGTTTTACAGGGTTCAAGTGCCGGCCAATTGGTCGAGAATTTTTTTTTTTTTTACACATTGTTTTATTTTTCTAGTCTGAATGTGCAACTATTGTAAACACTAAGGCCGAGCTGTTGCATGCTGAAAACGCTCTTTATATATATATATATATATATATATATATATATATATATATATATATATATATATATATATATATATTATTTTTTTTTTTGTCTATCACTGTTCCTGTTAATAAACATAGATATCAGTACTTGTGTAGATGGACATTGTTTTGAAAGAAGAAAAAAACACAACTTTATCCATAGATCATGTGCTGGCATGTAACTTTGGCTCGGGATGTTTGCATTAAGCATTAATGGCTGGCTTAATATGTTTATTATTTCTCTTTTTTTTTTTGTTTCTTTTTTTTTTTTTTTTTGTAGCAGATGATGCCCATAAGCCAAAGACTTGTGTAAATATGTCTATAGGGTTGAAGCACATTGTTTGTATTTATTGTTTACTTGCATTTCAGAAAGCTCAAAACAATCATTATCATTCCCTGTTTAACCTAAATTTACCCTGTAAACACTCTTTGTAGAATTTAATGTATGAGACAGATTTAAGTAGTATTATTATTATTTTTTTTTTTTTTTTTATTATTTTTTTTTTTTGTTTTTTTGTATGCAAATTGTATCTTCTTTTTTATTATTATTATTTGTAATCTTTTACGTGTTAATGTGGTTTGTTTTACGTAACTGATTGTGAATGATTCTTTACTGAAGAGATCTCCCAGAGAGAGTCTGGAGTAAAAGAAGAGTTCTAATTTTTCTGATGTTTTCACATTTGTATTGTGCTAAAAAAAAATAACAACAACAACAACAACAACAACAACAAAAAAAACACATTCAATGAAGTGTATGCATTAAAAATATATACAGTATTAGATTCTAGTGTATTTAGGATCAAAGCCAATTTAAGAAGAATCTTGCAGCCAGTATTGATGCTGGAGCTGAATGGACATTTTTAGAAAAGAAAACAAAATTCAACATGTAAAATAAGTTATGTATTTTTCGTCTATAGTTGTTGGCTTTATGGCTGTAATACAATGTCAAATAGTAAAAATACTTTGAATAAAAAAAAGATGATAAAGAATGTGTTTCCTCCAGTTTTGAACTAATTTGAGATTAGCTACGATGTTGTACTACATATTGATTAAAAAAAATCACCATTAACTTCCTTTAACTACTATTTTCTGCATTTTATAATTCATCAAAATTATGAAATAACACTAATGGAAATGGGAGTTATGCAGCAACCAAACACAAGAAACAAATCACATTTTATATTTATAACTCAATGTAGATTCCAGCTCATTCTCTCAAACATCTTCATGCGGTGCATCCTGAGATGCTTTTTATAAAGTATTGAAGGAGTTCCCATGTATCCTGGGCACTTGAATGACACTTAAGATGTTACTTTTGTAAAGAAAAATGTAGGCACAATTTATGCTTAAAATGTCAAGCATCTAAGTATAATCCTTTGGATCAAAAGTTTTTTAAAAACCAAACATAAATTTAGTTGTGTCCAAAAATGTAATTGTTGTGCAATTATTTGATCCCTATCTGTTTTGGCTTAGTTTTGGACCTCAGATATCATAAAGTTCAGTCTGGCATTGGATGTGTGATTTGTATATGTCATTGTAGTTTTTCAGAAAAGCCGGTGCAACTTCACCTAACAATGTGTTGAGTTGTGGTCTTTGAGCTGTGTTTGGCTTCCTGTACTTCTCTGCTGTGCAGAACGCCTCACAGGCTCGTTCTTAGTCTACACTGCTGAGCTAAATGGACATCTGGAGTGGGCAAAGGGAATCCAGGGAGTTCCTCTTACATCTAGCTCCTTGTTAACTCTCTAACTAGACTCACAAGGTCTTCAGCCTCAGCTCTCAGTCTGTCCACAGCTTTAAAAGAGTCCTTGTTACGACAGAGCAGAAGATTGCTATGACACTGCATGAATTCACACTCTCTGTGGATCCTAAAGCTCTACCCAGAGTGCTACAGATCCAGTCAGGAGTCTACTATCAAGGTAAGTGTCTACTCTTTAGGGGACTGTTCATAATGCAGTGCTCTTCACTATTCAGATGTATTTGTGTGATAAATATTACCAGTAATAACTGGACATTTCTAAATGTTCTAAAACCTTCATGCTATGGCAAGGGAAGAATACTCACAATGGTATTTATACAGAGGCATTCATTTTGTATGCGGTTTTTGATGGGGGAAAAACTAAAGGGCATACTTCCACTTACATGCACATTCACTTATATGATACATACATGTTATCAGAATATTGTGTGTGCATTTTGAGGTGAAATTCATGTTGAAATGTATAATTGATATTAGATTTTATTTTATTGTTTTTATAAAAGACAAACATTGCAGTGTAATTCTAGAAGCACTGTTTATGTTCTTAGCTTTTTAACATTGGCTCATTTGTTTTCACATAATCCAACAAAGCTTTGGCCATGCTTAAAAAGAAAATTTACAACATATTCCCTCTTGAACTTTAACTGTTTGGTACCTGACCTTAAATACATTTAAAAAGCATTATCTACCATACTAAAGTCAAACCAAATACGATGTCTCACAGTCAAATTTCATAAAAATAATGATATCTATGATTTTTAAACTATTGGTAAATATCGATTTTTAAGTGCTGAAATGATCACTTGAAGCAAAGTTACGTTTTATTTTTCCAATCAATGTTGAAAATCCATCTTTGATCTTTTTTAGTCATTAATGATGGATTTGTAATTTCATCAGATTTTGAACTGATCGCAACTGCAGTATTCGTTCTTGAGTGCGTTCAGTTCTGAGCTCTACAGAATGATGTTTATTGTCACTTAAATTATTTTAATTGTTATTGTTATTTGAATTAATGTCACCTAAATCCAAAGTGGATTGGAAGTGATAAGTAGGGTACAATGGTGCTAAAGGCCCCCCTTTCTCCTAAAACACTAAACGGCAACACAAACTACCACAATACTTGCCTAAACACCTGATTGTCACTATAAACTGCAAAATATTCCTGATCCATAAGATTATTGTGTGCAATGTCTAAAGTTTGATTTTGAGGTAATTTGATCTAATATTTAATCATCTTTAAAATGTTGCAAATTTATGTAGCTAATGAAACTCCTTGAATATTTTGAGACAAAATACTTCATCATTTTCAGTTTTGTTCAAGGTGATTAAATCAAAATTGTTTTAATAACTCGCTAACAAATGAAAGGATAGTATTTGGGGTAAAAAGCCCCCCTGTTGCAGGTGCTAGAGGCCCATCGTTAAACGCATCGTTTTTATTAAGTGGGGCAAATAGATTTTTTTACGATGAATGTTTAAAGGGGGCTCACATTGATTGATCCAATCACACTGGAGATTAATTTGGTTATAGAATACTTGAAATGTTATGAAATGCCAAATGTGGTTAACCCTTTTCTGAAGTGGTTATTTTTTTTAAGCATTATCTTAATTTGTTACTCAGAAAAGCATCTTAATGTCTCAAAAGTAGTAGTAAGATGACAAATTTTGCTCTATAACTATTGTCCCTATATTTACATGATGTCACTATGCTTTTACCCCAAGTGTGGGGTTTTAATCATTATTATTTATTTTCATTCAAATTGTGCTGCTCCATCAATGTTCAATAAAAATACATGTATTTTTCCAGAAAAAAGCACATTTTCCTTAAGGTGTGCTTTTAGCCCTGTTGTACAGTGCATCCGGAAAGTATTCACAGTGCTTTTCCACATTTTATTAAATTACAGCCTTATTCCGAAATTTATTAAATTCATTATTTTCCTTAAAATTCTACAAACAATACCCCATAATGACAACATGAAAGAAGTTTGTTTGAAATCTTTGCAAATTTATTAAAAATAAAAATAAAAAAAACGAAAAAAAAATCACATGTACATAAGTATTCACAGCCTTTGCTCAATACTTTGTTGAGGCACCTTTGGCACCAATTACAGCCTCAAGTCTTTTTGAGTATGATGCTACAAGCTTGGCACACCTATTTTTGGGCAGTTTCTCCCATTCTTCTTTGCAGGACCTCTCAAGCTCCATCAGGTTGGATGGGGAGCATCGGTGCACAGCCATTTTCAGATCTCTCAAGAGATGTTCAATTTTCAACTTTTCAACTTTTCAACTTTGTTATCTTGGCTGTATGCTTAGGGTCGTTGTCCTGTTGGAAGATGAACCTTCACCCCAGTCTGAGGTCCAGAGCAGGTTTTCATCAAGAATGTCTCTGTAAATTGCTGCATTCATCTTATCTCGATCCTGACTAGTCTCCCAGTTCCTGCCGCTGAAAAACATCCCCACAGCATGATGCTGCCACCACCATGCTTCACTGTAGGGATGGTATTGGCCAGGTGATGAGCGGTGCCTGGTTTCCTCCAGACATGACGCTTGCCATTCAGGCCAAAGAGTTCAATCTTTGTTTCTCATGGTCTGAGAGTCCTTCAGGTGCCTTTTGGCAAACTCCAGGCGGGCTGTCATGTGCCTTTTACTGAGGAGTGTCTTCCGTCTGGCCACTCTACCATACAGGCCTGATTGGTGGAGTGCTGCAGAGATGGTTGTTCTTCTGTAAGGTTCACCTCTCTCCACAGAGAAATGCTGGAGCTCTGTCAAAGTGACCATTGGGTCCTTGGTCACCTCCCTGACTAAGGCCCTTCTCCCCCGATCGCTCAGTTTGGCCAGGCGGCCAGCTCTAGGAAGAGTCCTGGTGGTTCCAAACTTCTTCCATTTACGGATGATGGAGGCCACTGTGCTCATTGAGACCTTCAATGCTGCAGACATTTTTCTGTACCCTTTCCCAGATCTGTGCCTCGATACAATCCTGTCTCGGAGGTCTACAGACAATTCCTTGGACTTCATGACTTGGTTTGTGCTCTGACATGCACTGTTAACTGTGGGACCTTATATAGACAGGTGTGTGCCTTTCCAAATCATGTCCAATCAACTGAATTTACCACAGGTGGACTCCAGTCAAGTTGTAGAAACATCTCAAGGATGATCAGTGGAAACAGGATGCACCTGAGCTCAATTTTGAGTGTCATGGCAAAGGTTGTGAATACTTATGTACATGTGATTTTTTCGTTTTTTATTTTTAATAAATTTGCAAAGATTTCAAACAAACTTATTCACGTTGTCATTATGGGGTATTGTTTGTAGAATTTGAGGAAAATAATGAATTTAATCCATTTTGGAATAAGGCTGTAACGTAACATAAAATGTGGAAAAAGTGAAGCGCTGTGAATACTTTCCGGATGCACTGTACCCTACTGAAAACACTGAAATGTGTTTTGAATCGTGTGTTGGATGTGATGACACTGTAATGATCTGCTGGTTCTTTTTTCAGGCTGTGTGTATGCGATGTTTGGAAGAGAGTGCTCTCTTTCAACAGGAGATCTGCTGAAAATCTTTGAAACCACCATTACTAGATTCACGGCACACAGCTCCAACAAAACTGAGATCGAAATACCATTAGAATATCCAGGTACCTCCTATCTACAGATACAGAGAACTGAATTCCCCTGAAGGACATTTAAATAAACAGTTAACTGACACACATTTCAATACAGAAGTTGCATCCCAAACCATCCAGTTTTATTTCTTATTTATTTTATTTTGGAGACAAACTAAAAGTTGTAAGAAACTTTTTGTGTCAGTGCACATCACCTACTTTTAGGCTTATTCATTAGGTGAAGGGGTAACAAAAAAGCTAAAAGGTGAATTAATGTTATGTTCATTGACTTAACTTTTTCATATTGCAAAGAGAACTACGTAAATGTACATTTGTAGGATGATTCCCCAACAAAGTGTAACACTGTGGCTCAGTGGTGCTTTTAAAGCATTGTTGTTTGTTTAAGCATTCTGACCAGCCTGACACAGCAACATTTACTCAACCAAAGGCATGAGTTTCAGGCTGAAAAGTGTCATTGTTTTTGCATTTCAGTTATTTTTCAATTATATTTCGCATTTCAATACTATACACTCATGTTATGTTTTTTTTTTTTTTTTTACATTTAAACATTTTGCATGTAATTGTACAGAAAATGTCTTGCTTTTTATAGCATATTAGCATTAATTTTTTTATTTTTTTTAGGTAAAGGTGCACTCATGTTTATGCTGCACTGTCACCAAGCAGCGTAGATGCAGCACCAAGCAAAAACAGAAATTCTCCATAACTGATGCCATTTTAGAAATGTGCTATTTGCAGTCGGCCATGATTGATACATTTTGTGAGTGAAAACGGGATTTTCGAGATAAAATTAGCAATTTTCATCTGGACATATAGTCTCAACACGGTGGCGCTCATGAATGTGCACCCACCACTATATGTAGGACTCTAAGGCTAAAACATCTAGAATCTAAGAGTCACATGAGTGTACATAATTGGAGACATATTTTCAACAATACTGTTAATTTCTTTCTGATCAAAAGTTTCTTTCTTTCTTTTTTTATCACTGAGTACACCTTTAAAGGAATATTCCAGGTTCAATACAAGTTAAGCACAACTGAAAGCATTTGTGGCATAATGTTGATTACTACAAAAATTAATTTACTCTTTTAACTCTCTCCTTTTCTTTAACCTCCCGAGACCCCCGCGTGACTGCTGCGTGCATTTTCCATTTCCCTTTTTGATTTGTAACTAGTAGCATCTAATAAACAAGAAAAAAAAAAAAAAAACATTCTAGAGCAAATAGTTTTTGTAAAAATGTATGTCCACATATGTGGACAGCAAGACTAAGTTGTGAAATTTTAAATAACACCAAGCTATAGAAAGTCAGATTTTTTTCCAGGAGTGTTGCTTATTCATGTTTTTGAGACATTGCAGACATTGCAGCTGATTTTCTGTAAAGCTGAATAATTAATTCTGATTCAAAGTAATGTCCAGCATCATCCAATCACTGCCAACCATGTTAAAATAAAATGATACATTATAAATTCTGAATCTATGTACTGATTATCATTGTATCATGTCTGATAAACATGTTGAGTGATCCAAACATCATCTGCAGCCTGAAACTGAACTTTTGATCAGATTTTAGGAGTGAATGCACTTAACTGCATAGAGAGATATAGGATGCTCCCTTGCTCCCTGTTTAGTGAACGACTTAACCTCCAGTGTGCTGTCTGTCTGCACTGGTCTCAGAACAGTTTGAAATGCACCTTATTTTCATCCTAACTCCATATAAAGCCTCTGAAAGACACATTTTTCAGCTTTTGGATGAACCCATTGATTCTCAATGTGAAAATGTACAGTAAATATAGGAATGCATTTACTAATGTTAAAAATATGAATTGTATTGCACAGAAATAAAATACAATATAACAAAATGTATATTAAAATGAAGGGAAATGACCCACAGATGTGTTAGAGTTGAAAGTTATTTAAAATAACTAACATGTTTTTTTCTACTTTTGAGGAAATGTGGTGCCAGTGTCCACATATGTGCACATCATGTTTATCAGGACACTGATGCGTAAAAATGAACAGATTTTTTAAAGAGGCATATCAAACGAAACTAGAGACACCACACTTTACAACCAAACAGGTTTTAATAAAAAAAAACGTAGAGATTTCTAACCAGAGGCACTTTTTTTAGCACTATATCCATAGCAGCACTTAATAGAAATCGATGGCATGCTGTTGTGTCACGTGACTCGGTGCGGCAGAATTTTAACCCTTTAAATGACAGTCTAGAATCTTGTGAACAGTATTCAGTCAGTTCAGTTTTTATTAATTAAAAGTATGCATTGCATATAGCTTAGCCAAAATACAATGTCCACGCATGTGGATGTGGGGTCGCACATGGTTAAAAAAGCACAAATCTGTGTTCCAGTGAGACATTTACAATGGAAGTGAATGGGGCCAATCTGTAAATGTTAAAATACTCACTGTTTCAAAAGTATAGACACAAAACGTAAACAATATGAGTGTTAACATGATTTTAGTGTGATAAAATCGCTTACTACCTTTTTTTATGTAACGTTATATCAAATTTTACAACTATGTTGCCATGACGAACTAATACGGTAAACCCTAAAACGACCATAAATATGATGATTTAAACAACTTTACAGCTGAAATAATACATGAGTTTTAACAGAAGAATTAATGTGTGTGCTTTTATAAAATTATAAGCTTCACATTTCTGCCTTTAAACCCTCCAAACATTGGCCCCATTCACTTCCACTGTAAGTGCCTCACTGTAACCCAGATTTGTGCTTTTTTTTTTAAAGAAAAGGAGGAACAAGTCCAAAGAAATTTTTGCTTTAATCAACATTATGCCACAAATCCTGTTGATTGAGCTTAACTTGTATTGAACCTGTAATATTCCTTTAACCATTTAGGTGTTTGCATTTTTATTACTCTGCACAGTCTACATGTCGTCATACATTTTAGTCCCCATAACTTAATTTGACTCAACTTTTGCTATGTACTCTATGTGACAGGTTTGTTCAAACTGGTGGCTGACAGTCAGCCATACCTAAGCATACAAGAAGTAGCTGACTCACTGAACATCAGCTCTCACAGGCTGGGCCAGCCCATGTTTCTCACCTGTTCAGAGATCCAGCTCACGCAGGGGGTCATACGAGAGGGAGAGAACTTCAGAATCATTGCTGTCACCCAAGAGCTCAACGGTGGACGTGTGGACTGTGAGCTGCCAAACAGAGAGCCAAAGTTCTGCTTTAACTTGAGTTTCTCACAGGAAGGCCACTTCAGAGAGTGTGAGGACAACCAGTTTTATACTCTGAAAGAAATAGCAGAGTGGAAAATCTCCAAAGGCAGGAAGAGGACAGTTAATGAAGTCAAAGCTCTGCTCAAGAAACACTTCTTATTTTCGAATTTGCTGGAGAATGTGTTCGGAGAGATGATGCTGACACCCATGTATGAGCTAAAAGCTGTTACAAAGAGTACGTATGACACTAGTCTCATTTCTGTTCTTGCAATGTACTCAAATCGGGTTAATAACGTGACACACTGCAAAACAACCTGCAAGAATTTATTTTTATTTTTAATGAGTCTAAACATCGTTAAAACAAGATGTATTTACTTGAGAAGATAAATTGTGTCAAATATTTTGACTTGTTTAAAGAGAATACATTTGGAATATATCTTGAAGTAAGTTTATTTTTATTATCCCATTTGCAATTTTCCCCCATTTGCTTCAAGCAATTAATCAGCAAAATTATGCTTTCCAGGTAAATTAATCTTGTCTCAAGGATATTTAGATATTTTACTAGAAAAAAATTACAAATTAACTGATTAAGTATTGCTGTGAAGTCATGGAACTGTTCTCTTCAAAGATTTAATATAAGAAATGTCACTTTAGTCAATGAGTCTAAGAACGAGCTAATCTAGGATCATTAACTTTATTGACATTGTGCCTCTGCACTGTGCTGAAATGATATTTTGATGCACTGTCACCGTGCACATTGTGTCATTTATTGACTAAATGTAGGAGAGTGCTGCGTTTGACGTTTTAATTAACAATCTTCGCTTTATTCCAACACTGACAAATTTATGAAAATGACATGCAGGTTAAATTAATTGGGCTTTTTTCATGAAACATGAGCCGAACTAATTTCTGTGTAAAATATTCAGAAATCCATTTGAACATAAACTGTCACATTCAATTCAACGGGACATTTGACATCAGAGTTGTACGTAGTTGGTTTACCTATAAATTCAGTCTGTTCATGCTTTATGAATGAGGCCTATTGTATTTTTCCTCCGTTCCTTACTCACTTTTTAACTTTCTTCCCACAATTAGCGAGAGGGTTTTGCTTATCCCGTCAAATTTAGACGTGGAGGTAGTAGATGTCACAGAACACTTTGATTGTGATTCTTTTGTGCAGCCTCTCTCTCTTCAGGATGTTTTTAAGAGGCCTACAGAGTTTTTTCCTGTGGTGGCAGAGTTGTCATGTAAAAGCTCTTTCAAGTTTTCACCAGAGCTGGAGTCCTTTTTTCATTCCAAACAGGTGCTCATCCATCATGCTTATTGTGCAAACCGAATACTGGCCTCGGAAATGTGTAATGAAGCTCCGAGACACTTTCTTATTCCAGAGTCCTACAATGGACGCTTCAAGTGTCGGCCACGGCAGTTCCCCACCGCCTACGATCTGGAACAGACATGCAGTGAGACAGAAGAGTTACGTGTGGTGGCCACTAGAGACTTTGAGTCAAAGTATAATGTGCTTGCTTCTGTTCATGCTGGAGATCAGTTTTTAGTGACAAAAGGCAAAAGCTGTGCAGTTTCACATGATGGGACAGTGAAGGCAGCAGATGCTTTTGAGTGTCTGAAGGTCATGGACATGAAGGAGTCTGTGCACCTACCTTTGTGTCTGGAGGGTGGATTCATGGAGCTTGTTAGTGACAAGCGTCAATACACCATTGCGGAGATATGCCGATGGTTCCCTCTGCCCTTCAACGTCAAAGTGTCTGTTCGTGACCTCTCTTTGAAGGAGGACATTTTGGCCAGAGTGCCAGGCTTGCACATTGAGGAGGAGATCTCTGAACCCTGTCTCCTCATTCTCATCCTTTGATCTCTCAGAGTTGAGGGAAGTGCCAGTGAATCGTACAGACTTGATCCTTTATATAAAACAGCACTGGACAGGCGAGAGTCCAGCATGTAGCAGGAGAGGAGAGGAGATCTCAGAAGACTCTCTGAGGAGATACGCTTTTGCTACAGTGACACCCCCTCCACGACCTCCAAATCCCCCAAAGATCCTCCACCACGGCCCCCCAAGATGCTACCATCCAGATCTGAGAGTGCCACCACTGACAACTCCAGCTGCTCTCCAAAGGTAAACTCTATTCACATTGCAGTCTCATCTTTAGATGGTACAACCACAGACCATTCACAGACCATCTCATGTGTATTTCACAAACAAAAAATGGCAAGAGCTGGGCGAAATCAGCAGGTTCAATCTGATGACAATGCACAACTTCCAGGAATCAGTCTGCACAGGTTTTTATCAGACTGCTCGGGAACAAACTTGTGTTTTAATTCTAGTTGCTGGGTTTGAAACTAGTGTTTGGAATTGCCAAGGTATGCAAGGCTTATGGCATCAAATCTTTGAAAGATATTCTGGGGCAGATTTACTAAGAATGAATTGCACCCGCTAAAAGCGACGTTTTTTTGCACACACTAACTGCACTCTTTTAGCGCATAATTCCTTACAAAGGGAATTATGCAGATCAGGCGCAAACGCGCCCACAAAATCGCTACTGAACGCAAATTGCACGTGCAGTTCTGATCTTGCGGTCCGATTCTGAGCCCAGTATAGCCGAGGATGCCACAGACCACCATATTTGACCCACCCTACTGAAAAGCATCACTTTGATCCAGACACCTGGATCATCTCTTAAACATGCAGAATGTGCGCTTGATGACACAGCGCATCTGGATATATGCCAGGTTACAATGCTCTTCAACATAATTTGATGAGTATTTGATTAATTACTGTTGAAATGATCAGTTGAAAATGTTCACAAATTTAAAAAAACATTTTTATTCCTTTTACCGCCTACTTTCATTTGGTGTTAATAGTGTGATGTAAATTGTGCAAGGCAAATTGCACAGAGCTTTGTGAAGGAAGCACAATCTTTAATGAGCCTAATTTACATAGAAAGGAGGTGTGTTTGCGAGGAATGACAGTGACTTCATTTAAATATTGAAGATACAGCACAATTTCAGCACTAATTGCACCCGCTAAACGTGATAGCGGGTGGTTAGCGAATAAGACGCAGGTATTTACACTGAAATACCATGCATAAAAGTGGCGCAACTGTTTAGTGAATCTGCCCCTCAGAGATTTGTTTGAAGCACTTTTTTTTAGATGCACTTCAACTATATATATCCTTGTGGGCAACATGTGTTTCTTGACTAGAATACAATGCATATGATTTCGGAAATACATGAGGGTGAGTAAAATATTACAGAATTTTCATTTTTGTGTCAACTATTCCTTTAAGTAGAATTTAAAGGGGTACACAACTGTAATTGGTCAGACAAATGATTGTTGTGTTTATGAACATTTTGGCCTTAGCTACATGCAAAATCAAGCAACTGTTTCAGTAGTTTATCCAGCAAGTTTAAACATCAGTTAAAACTAACATATATTACAATGTCAAACACAACATACTTTGTATATTGAGACTTGCTGAGAGTGATTAACTACCGTGCTCATGCTCAGTGAGGTTTTTGAAGTCAGACTTGACTTGAAGCCAAGGCAAAGATCAGTACTGAGTCACTGATACTATGAAATGTGCAACACTTAAATTCTACACAAATACATGTTAGACCAACATTATTCCCCCAAATGGTGGCCCAACTAGCCTTACATATAGTCATTTGGACAAACACTTTCATGTTGAACAATGTTGCTGATTTGTTAAGGGTTTGTGAGTTCCCTACATGCATTGCGGAATGAATAAATTATACAGTTAATGATAAGGATTTTACTGTTTACTCTTTATTTAATGCAGTCATTGCTGTTTTCCTTCATTGTAAGCTGTCTGTTGTAAGGAGATGTTTAGAGCTCATCATTGTACTGTACGTAATGATATGTTTGTTGATTGTCACTGTTATCAAGGGTTTATGTATAAGCAAATACTTATAAGTGGCATTTTATCACAAGATATCCTCTATTTTAAAGGAGAACAGTCTTGCAATATGCCATCTCCTTAAGAGTCAAGTGCTCATTAAAAGATGTGCATGATGTGCAGTGGTGGATCTTGGCATAGACAATATATCAAAACATAGGCAAAGTCATCTAGGGCGGCAGCGTTCTATGGAGTCCACCGACATGCCAAGTCACGCTCCTGCAGCAGTGTTGGGAAGCAACTAACAAGCTACTAACTTAATTACATAATATGTTGCATGACAGTAGTTAAAATACAGTATATTCACAGTAGTGAAGCTTTTCTAGCAACAAGCTACTTTTTCCAACGAGTAATGGACATGCAACATGAAAATGCAGCAACCAAACAAATCGAGACAACATGCATACCTAAAACATCTCTCGTGGAAAGTCTAAAACATTTAACTGAATCAGTTAGTTTGGAGTGTTCATATAAGTGAACCGGTTAAATTATTCACCAATCCACTTATGCTAACTTTGTTAAGTCTGAATTATTTTAGTGAATTGGTTTGTTCAGATGGTTCATGTCAATTAACCAATTCCAAAAAAAAAAAAAAAGAAAAAAAAAGACACAAGCCAGGCATTTGTGTTGCACATCTCTTAAATGAAGACACAATGCCATGAACCTTGCAAACTCTGGCAAATCCAGCCACAATTTTTTTCATAGGGTCCTTTTTTTTTTTTTTAGCACATGTACAGCCTGCTAAATTCTTAACTAACTTAAAAACACCCAAACCAATCAATGATATAAAACTGGAAGTCAATGTGTTGCTTCCAAAAGTTCCAGTTCCCTGACATCGGTCCCATTGTGCTGAGTTACTGACAAGCGCCATCTCCCATCAGAATTTTTGCATTGGTTCATGTGTGTTTGCCTTCTCCTGTTGTGTGGCAAATAGCATGTTGCATCAGCAGTGTGGGAGGCCCAGGTTCTTGTCCTTCATTGAAACCAGGAAGAAATCGAGTTTGCTTAATCAGTGACGAATGCAATTCAGAGGTTCCATTTTTTACTTCTAAGATTACATTTTTGATTACCATAGGCAATTAGGTTTAGGGTTTGGGTTGGGGGGTACAGTTAATAAATACACTGATCAGCCACAATATTAAAACCACCTGCCTAATATTGTGTAGGTCCCTCTCGTGCCTAATAAGGTCTCATTCTGAGATGTTATTCTTCTCACCACAATTGTACAGAGCGTTTATCTGAGTTACCATAGACTTTGTCAGTTTGAACCAGTCTGGCCGTTCTCTGTTGACCTCTCTCATCAACAAGGCATTTCCATCCAGAGAACTGTCAATGGATGTTTTTTGTTTTTGGCACCATTCTGAGTAAATTCTAGAGACTGTTGTGCATGAAAATTGCTGTCCTTTTCTGCATATCACTGCCCCCTTCCGCATATCGCGGCACCGTTTTGTGGAGCGTTCTGCATAACACGGCGGCCCATGCAGCCCCATTTCGCGGCCGGCCCACCAGGAAAAGTTCCAGTTCTCCCAGTGGCCAGTCCGCACCTGGCCCTGTACAATTGTGGAATGCTATTCTGAGATGCGGGTTGGGACCTACACAATATTAGGCAGGTGATTTTAATATTGTGGCTGATTGGTGTATATAAATATGCATTCCTCTTCTTTGTATTCCATCATTTACAGATAAAAACAACTTGCTTTATAACTCGCTTTAAGCGCCCTTCTGTGGGCATTTCACCCAAAAACTGGAAATCACATGAGCCCTTATGTTCGGCCACTTGGGGCAGTGTTTTAAAGTTTGGTAAGCATAGACTGAGTTTAGCTCAAGAAAAGTCAACCTACTGTTTCTGAATTCACTGTGAGATCAGTCTGATCATTACCTGCCCTGATGAAAAAACAAACAAACAATAGAAACCCTGACAGAAATTCTATTGGTTATAATGGGAACTGTATTGGTTTTAAAGGAAACTATAATGGTCCCTATGGGTCTTTACTGTTGATATGTTGGCTAGTATGAGTGGACCAATGCATTTCTGTAATGACAATGGTTTTAATAGTTATCAGCTGATGGTTCGTACAGTGAAAACCATTAGAAATTCTATTGTTTTTTAATCAGCGAGAGTTCATTATTTGGCTACAAAATCAATACAAGTAATCAGTACAACTCTTTTTAGAACTCTTCACGAGTTCATCCGACAGGTATTACACTAGCTATGATGCTTGCGAGTTCTGTCTTGTGATGTAGTAATACCCATTTTTATGCATTATTGGTGTTTGTCTATATAATGCAAGTGTTGATTATTTGGTGTATTTTTTTGGTGCCACTTCTCACAGCAGCTCACAGAGAATTCATAAGGTAAGGTCCAGTGATATCTATAATTTAAATAATGATTATTGCAATTGCTTTAATTGTTTTGTGATCATTAAAGGAATAGTTCATCCCAAAATTATAATTCTCTCATCATTTACTCACCCTCATGCCATCTCAGATTCATAAGACTTTCTTTCTTCTGTGAGACACAAACGAAGGTATTTTGATGGAGATATTATGTGAATATATTCATACATTGCAAGTCAGTGGGGTCAACACTTACAAGCCCTAAAAAGGACATAAAGGCAGCATAAAGGCAGGGGCAAAAGAACCATTATAACTGAGGGGGACTCACTTTTAGGAATAACTAAAATCTTTAAGACCCAGCAGAAGCCTTTGCCAGCTGGTAGCTTCGGCAATGGGCAGGTCTAACTCAAAAGCGGTAATCCCATTGGCTAGCGCTACAAGACCTGAGCAAAAAGAGAAGTCATCTTTGACTATTGTAATTTATTGTTGTTAAACAGATTAAAACATTTGACATTTATTGTTATTCTTTTTCACTGAAACCCTAAATGACCAATAATGTCTCATGTACAACGACCAGACAAAAAACTGAAGGGGACAGACATTCGGGATTTCTTTCATCGAGTCATGTATGTGACAACGATAATCTTATATCATAGTATACATCTAAACAATTATATTGTTGACTTTTCCATGGGTGTGTTTGACTATTATATTAAATTTAGATTAATAGTAATGGTGATGTTTGTGGCAGATCTATTTTAGAAAGTCAACAGTGTAGAAATTGTTCAGGTAAAATCATATTTGTCACTGACATTAAGGAATATTTTTTTTATGCTTTGATTCTTTGGTTCTGGCTGACTGGACCAATGTTTTAAATGTTTGACCGTCATTAAATTATATAATAATTATTTTATTTCATATGAAAATGTATGATTTCTACATTTTAGTTCAAAGTATAAAATTCTTTCATAACAAATGCTGATGTTCCTTAAAAGTTCAGTCGATATGCTGAATATGTTTTATTTTTGTTCAATTTTTTATTATCTCTGTCTTGTTGTTGTATTGTTTGTACACTGGAAGCTTCTGTCACCAAGACAAATTCCTTGTATGTGGGAGCATACTTGGCAATAAAGCTGATTCTGATTCTGATTCTGATTCTGAATATCTTTCAAATGATATCACATATTCTTAAAAACATAAAACATATTCCAAAAAAATAAATAAATAACATTCTCAAAAATTCTTTGAAACTGTCATATTGTGAAGAGAGGCTAATGAGATTTAGAATGTATCCCCCAGTTTTCAGATCATTCTTACGCCCCTGCATAAAGGTAATCCACTCATGTGGTTTAATCAATGTTTTATGATTGCACATACAATCGGATTGAGAATGCTGACTCACAAATGTATATAGAACAAAACATAGTCTTGATATATGCATGTGTGCAGGTTCAGTGGGGCTTCACGTTATCACTTTTTACGAGCAGTACAGATGCTGAACAGAGACACGCCTGTTTAACACTTGATGAATAAAAGCACTTTTCTGTGCATTTTCATTGAAGGTTCACTTTTCATCAACGATTTATCTGTTGTTTAATAAGATTGTGCATACGAGCTGACACTACTTCTGCAACAACTGTTGCGGTAATATATTTTTACGCCTGTAGATTAGACCGTGCACCACAGCTAAGCAAATTGTTTATATCTTATTGAATAAGACGCAATCAAATATGTTTCCCCTGAACTGTGCTGGTTCATGTTTTGAAAAGCAATGTGAGTGAATTTTGGCCATAAATGCTTAAACATGTACACTCATGTCTGGATCTTTGCGCTAACTGATGGCCGCTGAATGCTGTTGTGTATGCAGCTGTTGTTAATCTCATCGTTGAGAGCGCTCTGATGATCAGAGGCGGTTTTTATCAAAATCAGATGGAAGGCCAGATAAAGATAATTGCTGGTCCATTTATTAAATAGCCCTTCATTATACTAAAATCCACATTAAGGTTGATGAAGGCCATGATCACATCAGATGAAACAGCTTGAAGACATTTTTTTTTTTTTTCAAGATTTCAAAGATACCCCTAATTGAGCAATCACCCAGAAAATCAGTGGTGAATATGGTCATTATAAGGCTAACAATGCTGGATATCAAACTACTGTTAGCTAAGTTAAATAAAAACATTGTGTCATACCATGTAGGGGTGGTTAAAACTATGTTCAAGTATTGTCTATTATCCGCCACTCGGACGGATCTATTTTTGTCTGCCATCTGTTAATTGCGTTACTTTGCATTTGGCCATCCTCATTGTTAAGCCCTGCACCAGATTATATAAGTGTATTATATTCCAATATTTAATCAAAGAGTGACCCCATACGTATCCATAGAGGTCCGGCCTTAGCCCCTTGAAAAGCCCCTGTTAGAAATTATAGATAATATTTGAAAACAGAGCAGCTTGCATCTTGATTATTTCTGTCCTCACATTAATTACTTAAAACATCCACAGTAATGAACCAAATATATCACATATTGATTATCAATCTATGATGCTCTTACAGGAATAGTTTGCCCAACATAATAATTATATCGTCTTTCACTCACCGTCATTTGTCTTTTACTCACCATCATACCAAACCAGTATGACTTTCTTTTTTCCATGGACCTAATAAATGACAACAGAATTTAGATTTTTGGGGGAACAATTATTGTGTGATATGGTGCTTTTTAGGATGGTGTGTGACTTTGTTTATAAGCAAGCTAAGGTTCAGTTTACCTGGGAACTATAGTTACAAAACCATGCAATCTGCAAAAAAGTATATTCATTCAGTTATTCACCTTTTTATGACTTAATCATTATTATTCTTTTACAGACTCAAAAAACAAACAAACATTTGAACTGAAATTAAACATTTGAACATGCACACAAGAATGTAGAAATAAAGAAAAAAAAATAAATAAGATTTTGCATCCCTTTCAAACATATACCATAGTTTCTACCAAAAATACCATATTTATTACAGATATTGTTAAAAAAATAAAAAATATAATAATAATATATGGTGGCAACGTATTAGTTCGGTAAATATATAAAGATTCTGAAAGCTTTTTACAGAATATGAATTTAAAGTTTTATAGCTGGCTTGGTAAAAATAATTACAGTTACTATGATATTTTGGCAGAAACTATGGTTACCATAGTAAACGATTCATACATTTTGGATCAATAGTTTCAACAGAACAGATAAGATCAATAAATTAGTATAAGCTGATCATTATTTGTCACATCTATTTATTTAGAATTAGACTATGAAAAATGAACAGCAACAGTAGAGCAATTGTTAGTAAGCAACTCCCTTATCTCTCTTTGATAGACAGAACTAACTTCATTCAATTTGTATTCATTTTTTTTTTTTTTTTTTGCTGTGAAGAACTACTTTTCATCTTGTTCTGACAGAATTTTCACACCTTTCTCTTGAGCTGCGGATGTTGTGTGAGGAGATGTTGTCTTATTTTGTTATAGAGCGCAACAGTGCCCGTCCACGTTTTCAGCCGTCTGGATTCCGGAAGTATTTCCTTTTTTCCATAGGCTTTTCATAAAACGCTTCATAAAAGAATTCTAAACCATGAACCAAACCAACCAACTACGAGGTCATTCACAATGTTACAAACTTTGATTTGAAGCAAAAAAAAAAAAAAAAAAAAGTCTTTAAAAATCATACAAAAAGACAAGGGAACAAGACACGAACTACAATCCCATTGTTAAGTGTATTTTGTTGATTCATGTCTTTTATTTTGAAATGTTTAGTTCCTGTTTCCCTTGTCATGTGATTCCTGTTTTTCCTCCATGTTCATGTGTCATGTTTTCATTGGTTTATTGTTTAATTAACTTGTTATCAGTTCTGTTTGTTCACTGGTTTATGTTCCCCCATGTCCATGTATTTAAGCCCTCATGTTCACCATTGTGTCTTTGTCAAGTATTGAATGTATGTGGATGTGTTTAGCTCCTAGCCAAGTCAAGGTATGTTATTTTTATGTCAAGTTCATGTTTCACGTTTATAGTTAGGGTTTTGGTTTCACTTTTGTAAATAAACTGCACTTGGGTTCTTCTCATCATCAACTTTGTCATCGTCATTGCCAACAGCGTTACAGAATACTTGACCGAATATTGAACCCAGCAGTTTGGCTCATATGCCTACATCTGGGGAATTGTCCCCTGGAGGATTACATAGAGGACTTTTGCACTCTGACCAGCCAGGTGGATTTTAATGTGGTCGCCCTCAAGGACATTTTTAGGGTGGGGTTAAGTGAGCCGATCTCCTCCTTGATGCCTGGCAGTCGCAGTTCCCTCAGCCTGGTTCAATATATTCTCACCCTACAGATCATTGGTTCCACATTCACTGTGGGGGAGGCGGATGCCGCGCCAGAGTTCCACGACATGGTTGCTGAGCTAGCGCCATCTTTTGCTCCATGCCATGTCACCGCAACACCTCAGCCTGCTCCATACCATGTCACAGCCACACCTGAGCAGTTGGACCTGGAGATGGTTCCCACCCTTAAATTCCTGAGGTGCACAACACACTACAAAGGAACTGCTGGGATTTGAACCCAGGGTCTCCTGTTTACAAGACAGGGACTTTAACCAACTAAGCCACAGCACCTTCTTTTGCAAAGTCTCCATGGGAAGGTGACTCCGAGGAGCAAAATATCCAGAAGAGAGGTCATTGGATCAAGGAATAGGCCATGCTATTGACAGCATGAAAATATTTGTTTGAGAAAAGAGTTTTGGTGGTCAGATAGCCTTGTCATTTTTTGGACAAGTGTGCTCAGCAAAATGACAAATGCTGCAACTGGAACCCACAACATTTGAATGGCCAAATTTGGCAAACTAGAAGTCCAACGCAAGCAGCTTGTGGTGGACTTCATGAGAAAAGACAGAGAACACAGCCCCATCACCATTAATCGAGCACCAGTGGAGAGAGTCAGCAGCTTCAAGTTCCTCGGTGTCCACATCACTGAGGAACTCACATGGTCCGTCCACACTGAGGCCGTTGTGAAGAAGGTTCACAAGCGCCTCTTTTCTTGAGACGGCTGAGGAAGTTTGTGTAGGGCTTTACTGGTTGTTTAGATCAGTGTTACTATCAGAAATAATTAATAATTATTTCTTTAGTTATTAATGAATATTTAAATTAATTAATTGAATCTAACTCATTAAAACCTCATATGGGGCTCCAGTAAATGTAGTGTGCTACGTTTAGGAGCAAGTTTGGTTATTAGCAATAATGAATAATTATCAAAGATAATTATTAATTATTAAAATCAATAGAACATTGATGAGAATGAACGTTAGCTTTTTTAAAATCCTTTAAATCAACAATTATCAAAGATAATCGTTAATTGTTAACATCGATGAAACATTAATTAAAATTAACACTAGCTTATTGATCATTCAAATTCAACAATCATCAAAGATAATTATCAATTATCAAAAATCAATAGAATATTAATAAGGATTAACATTGACGGGGCACCACCCTGGAATCAGGGGCTAATAACCAGATAGTAAAACAGTCTCAATATTGGATTGTTTTCTTAGGAAAATCGACATCCGAAGAATATCGATTTTTGGGAAAAAAAACAATGAATGAAGGCTTGAATCCGAGCACTGACATCCTGTCAGCATGACACAGGCGTATGCAAAACAAACCAAAACACTTCTCTTTGTAATATAAACAAAATTTATTTATGCAGTAATATCAATTAATAATTAATACAATGCAGTCAATAAACTTCCGACTTACAACTACAAACTAAACAGTGATATGATTAGATATGGAAATAAAAATAATCCTATAACACATTAGGTGTGTGTGTGTGGTTAGTACGAGAGAGAGAGAGAGAGAATAAAGTGACAGCCCTAAAGCCGATTTCGCAATCGTGGGAGAGAAAGCAGCTGTTAGTTTATCGCTCAGAGACGCGGTGGACGGCTCGTAAAAGTCCCGCGTTCTTTGACTCTTTAATGGATAACTCAGTTTGCCGGTTTCACCTGCGATGGCGAAAATGCACAACAGTCCAATTTGGTTGGACCACAATACAGCAAAACAAATTCGTGATAATTAATACCCTGAGTATTAATAATGAGCGGACATGGCGGTCCGTAAACTGTACAAGCTAAAAGCTTGAAACACAAGAATAACACACTATAATATTCTATCTCTGCCCAGACGTAAACCTCTTACTTGAATCGCATGAGGACAGAATGTGTGTTCATCCGTCCTTTAATTCCGACCCGGTTCCTTGAGGCTCGGGTGATGACGGGAGGCCGTTTCCTCGCTCTGTTGGTGGGCACGGCTGTTGATTCTCGGCGGGCTGGCGGAGAACTCAGAAATGTCGACTTGATTGAAGATGGAAGAGAAATCTTTAATCTCTTCACTTCTGCAGGCAAACGGATGAAGTTGCAGATTGCTTGGCGGTCTCCTTCGGATCCGTTAGAGTGTTCGGTTGAACACAGAGTAATCTCAACTCGTCCAGCGAGATGGAGATTGTATGGCCAAAGTTTCAATTCGGAAGTTACTTCCTTGTGCCACGAGGTTGCACCTGAGAACAGCGATGAGCTGTGTCTACACACTGCAAACAAAGTTGCTGGAAGCAAATCCTGGAAGCATTTCAACTACTGATGATGTCATGTTTGAGGGACGTTCTGTTGTGTGCCTCATCCAATAGGAGTTGAGAGTTCGATCCTTTAGTGAGCAAAGCTTCATGGGATTTGTAGTCTGTTTTGGACTCCCTTTGTTTGATTTTGGCGTGATTTTTATCAGTATAATTTACGACTTGGAATGTGGGGACTTGAGTTTGGTTTTTATGACTTGTGTTAGGCCTGCCTTTGTCTTCTATCTGAATACATGAGGCCCAACATTTGGAATGAACCACCACATCTTCACACGGTTCTACACCAGCACTGTAGAGAGCATCCTGACTGGCTGCATCACTGCCTGGTAAGGCAACAGCACCGACCTCAACCGCAAAGCCTTGCAAAGGGTGGTTCGAACTGCCAGACACATCATCAGAGGTGAGCTTCCCTCCCTCAGGACATCTATACCAGGCGGTGTGTGAAAAAAGCTTGGAGGATCATCAGAGACTCCAGCCACACAAGCCATGGTCTGCTCTTACTGCTACCATCAGGCAGGCGGTATCGCAGCATCAGGACCTGCACCAGCCGACTTCACAACAGCTTCTTCCCCCGAGCAATCAGAATTTTGAACTCTTGATCACTCATGATCAACATATATCAGCACTGCACTTTATTAATCTCACACTGGACTGTCATAATTATATTTCTCTTAACAACACACAGGCAACTGACTATCAACCAACAGCATGAATGTCAATACAACACTATACAACTTTACTGCACATTTATATATATTATTTTGATTGTATACTGTGTATTCTATATTGTGTGTATGGTATACACTTGACTGCTTGAATGGTTTAAGTCCTATCTTTCAGGTAGGTCCTTCAAGGTAGCCTGGAGAGGTGAGGTATCCAAGCCTCATCAGCTAATTACTGGGGTACCTCAGGGATCAGTGCTTGGGCCACTTCTCTTCTCTATATACACAACATCACTGGGACCCATCATTCAGGCACATGGTTTCTCTTACCACTGCTACGCTGATGACACGCAACTCTACTTGTCTTTCCAGCCCAACGACACCACAGTGACTGCTCGAATTTCTGCCTGCCTGGCAGACATTTCGGCCTGGATGAAGGAGCACCACCTGCAACTCAACCCAGCCAAGACTGAACTCCTTGTCTTTCCAGCCAACCCTGCTGTTGAACACAACATCACCATGCAGCTGGGTGCAACTACAGTAACGCCTTCCAAATCAGTAAGAAATCTAGGGGTAACCATTGACAACAGACTAAATTTCACAGACCACATCTCAAAGACCTCAAGATCATGTAGATTTACACTCTACAATATCAAGAAGATAAGACCCTTCCTCTCTGAACATACCACACAACTGCTTGTCCAGTCACTTGTCATAACTAGACTGGACTACTGTAACGCTCTCATTGCAGGCCTCCCTGCATGTGCAATTAGACCCCTGCAAATGATCCAGAATGCAGCAGCACGTCTGGTCTTTAATGAACCAAAGAGAGCGCATGTTGCACCACTCCTTGTCACTCTTCACTGGTTGCTAGTTGATGCATGTATCAAATTCAAGGCTCTGATGCTGGCATACAGAACAGTCACTGGGTCTGCTCAAGCATACATAAAATCATTTATGCAGAGCTACGCGCCCACTAGAAGCCTGCGGTCGGCTAAGGAACGTCGCCTTGTTGTACCAACACAAAGAGGCACCAAAACACTTTCCCGGACTTTCAGCTTCATCATACCACGTTGGTGGAACGGCCTTCCCAACTCCATCCGAGAAGGTGACTCACTCTCTGTCTTCAAAAAACGACTAAAAACACATCTTTTCCATGAGCACTTAACCAGTCATTAAAAAAATTATAATAATAATTCGTGTTGCACTTTATTCTGTTTTGAATACTATTCTGATGCTAGTGAAACTTTGTAATACGGCACTTTTCATACCACTGTCTCCTTAAGATGATTCACTTATGTTTTACTCTTTTGTAAGTCGCTTTGGATAAAAGCGTCTGCCAAATGAATAAATGTAAATGTAATGTAAATGTATACTGCACATTGTATATTATTATTTGTATATTTTGTTGAGCAACTATGTGTATATTAGTTTTGTAAATTGTGTTGTGTAACTCTGATGTTTATGTAGATTGGTATATGTCTCATCACTGTCATGACTGCTATGTTGCTTGGAACTGCACCCAAGACTTTCACCCACTGTTGCACTTGTGTATATGGTTGAGTGACAATAAAGTCATTTGATTGATTTGATTTGATGCTCTATCCATTGCACCAGAGACCCAGTGGCGTATCCAGGACATTTTTACTGGGGTGGCCAAGATGGGGCACAGACCTAGTGTGGGGTGGCGATACCGGGAGAACCTTTATGAATGGCACATGATCAAAATGTGTAAATATCACATTGCTTTGCTTCAACATCTACACATGTAGAATAAATGAATTCTTAAACTCATGTTAGCATTCACTGAATTGTTTGTATTCAATATCAGACTGTTGTTTTGCCATTTGACAGTTTTCTATTCCTGTTCTATTTCAACCTATTACAGTTTCTGGGAATCTCTGGTTATTTTAGCATAACATCCATTTTTAAATCAGTAATTGTTTAGGAAAAGTCAGTTACACATTTTTAAGAGCTATTCTTATTGTAGAGAATTAATCTGCGTATAACATCAGGTATCGTGTATAATCATAAAAAGATACAAGTACAGGTGATAACTGATTGAGGCGCAATTCAATCAATCATTCAATCAATTATTCATTCATTTATTAGCTATAACTGCATTGTCCAGCAGAAATATTGTTAAATTGGGTACAAATCAGTGTGTGAAATTGGCTACGAGGGCTTATAGGTGTCTGTCTGGAAACCCCAAAATTGCAGATTGAGCTCTGAATACAGTAAAAAACAAAACTCTATTTACAGTGTCTACTCAGGTTTATTTTCCACGTGTTCTGATAGCTTCAATTACTTTGAATATTACCAAATAAAATAGTTAGTCAAATCATTTGCGGCATTTAAGTGCAATTTGCCCTGCCTCTGCATATTTAAAATGTCAAATAAGGTATACAAACTTTGAAGATTTTATTGGTCTGACTGACCAATAATACACATAAAGAGCTCATAAATAACTCATGTAAAGATTTAAAGTACAGTCACAGCACAAACCCTTCCATTTCACACACAGGTTAGCCATATATATAACTTTAGCTATTGAACATATACATCTGTAAAATGCTTTACACACCATGTAAATTCATATTCATGTCAATATAAAGATAACATGCTGAATGTGGTGTAGGGTCTAGCTTACTCTTTAACCTAGCTACTGTAACAATGAAAAAATGTTTTCACATTCACATGGAAATTCGGGATAAATTAAACGATAGATTAGATGAACATACCTCTCAAATAACAGCTTTCTTTTTGACCACAAATCGACGTCGTCAACTCATTGGAAGTTGGAGGTAGACGCTAG
Organism: Myxocyprinus asiaticus; assembly: GCF_019703515.2. NCBI lineage: Eukaryota > Metazoa > Chordata > Actinopteri > Cypriniformes > Catostomidae > Myxocyprinus > Myxocyprinus asiaticus. The sequence continues at coordinate 3,509,397 of NC_059362.1, forward strand.
CTCGTGTCAGCTTCGTGCTTCTGACCGACCATTATACTCCAGACCTGGCGCCCGCTGCACCCGCGACACCTGCCTGGCCACCTGCAGCCTGCCCCTCCCCCCACTGATCAAAGATCAGCTCACACAGCTTCAGTCCCACCACTACTATAATGGTCAAAAATATAAAACTGACCCTGGGTCAGTGTGGCTCTAAATCAACAAATGACCCGAGATGTCATCTTTGATTGACAGGTGTTTCTATTGGTTCTTCGTTCTTGTGTTGATGAACATGATGAACTACCAATCAGTTCTGGGGTGGCCACAGGCTGGCCAATGAGATTTCAGGGGTGGCCCAGGCCACCACAGGCCACCCCCTAAAATCGCCACTGTTGTCATGTGATTCCTGTTTTTCCTCCATGTTCATGTGTCATGTTTTCATTGGTTTATTGTTTAATTAACTTATCAGTTCTGTTTGTTCATTGGTTTATGTTCCCCCATTTCCATGTATTTAAGCCCTCATGTTCAACATTGTGTCTTTGTCAAGTATTGAATGTATGTGGATGTGTTTTGCTCCTAGCCAAGTCAAACAATGTTATGTTTATGTCAAGTCAAGTTCATGTTTCACATTTATAGTTAGGGTTTTGGTTTCACTTTTGTAAATGAACTGCACTTGGGTTCTTCTCATCATCGTCTTCGTCATTGCCAGCAGCTAGCATCGTTACAGAATACTTGACCGAATATTGAACCCAGCAGTTCGGCTCATATGCCTACATCAGGGGAATTGTCCCCTGGAGGATTATGTAGAGGACTTTTGTGCTCTGGCCAGCCAGGTGGATTTTAATGTGGTCGACCTCAAGGACATTTTTAGGGTAGGGTTAAGTGAGCCGATCTCCTCCTTGATGCCTGGCAGTCGCAGTTCCCTCAGCCTGGTTCAATATATCGACCTCGCCCTACAGATCATTGGTTCCACGTTCACTGTGGGGTAGGCGGATGCCGAGCCAGAGTTCCACGACATGGCCGCCGAGCCAGAGGTCCACGTCATGGCCACCGCTGCGCCAGAGTTCCACGGTATGGCCGCCAAACCAGAGTTCCTAGTCATGGTCGCTGAGCTAGTGCCATCTTTTGCTCCATGCCACGTCACCGCAACGCCTCAGCCTGCTCCATGCCACGTCACAGCAACGCCTCAGCCTGCTCCATGCCACGTCACAGCCACACCTGAGCAGTTGGACCTGGAGATGGTTCCCACCCTTATACCCACCCTTAGTTCTCCTGAGCAGGCAAGGGGAACTTTCGGCCCTCCGACCCCGCCTGGACCCTCTGAGCCCTGGACTTCACCTTGGCCTGTTGGTCCCTCGACATTGCCTCAGCTCTGCAATCCCTCGGCTCCACTGCGGTCCTTCAGCCTGTCGGCTTTGCTGGGGTCCCTTGTCCCTCTGTCTCCGCCTTGGCTCTCCGATCCTCTGGCTGCGCCTCATCCCTCCGATCTGTCAGCTCCACCGGGGACCTCTTTCCCTACGGCTCTACCTTGGTCCTCAGTCCCACCGGCTCCACCTTAGTCTTTCGATCCCCCAGCTCCGCCTTGCTCCTCCGAGTTTCCAGCACTGCCTTGATCCTCCCTGCCATCGGCTCCACCCTGGCCCTTCGAGTCTTCGGCTACTCTCCGGGCACCAAGTTCCATGGCTCTGCCCCTCGAGCCTCTCACGGCTCCGCCTTCCATGGCTCCACCCCCCACGGACTTGGCCCTGGTCCCATGCCCCTCGCCCTTTCTCGCCACGCCCCACGCCTCAAGACACCCCCCCCCCAGCTCCCTACAGAACTTTGAATTTATGTCATGTTTTACTTGTTTTGTTTATGTGTTGGGGCGTTGGGAGCCGCCCCTTAGTGGGAGGGATATGTCATGTGTATTTTGTTGATTCATGTTTTTTATTTTGAAATGTTTAGTTCCTGTTTCCCTTGTCATGTGATTCCTGTTTTCCCTCCATGTTCATGTGTCATGTTTTCATTGGTTTATTGTTTAATTAACTTGTTATCAGTTCTGTTTGTTCACTGGTTTATGTTCCCCCATGTCCATGTATTTAAGCCCTCATGTTCACCATTGTGTCTTTGTCAAGTATTGAATGTATGTGGATGTGTTTAGCTCCTAGCCAAGTCAAGGTATGTTATTTTTATGTCAAGTTCATGTTTCACGTTTATAGTTAGGGTTTTGGTTTCACTTTTGTAAATAAACTGCACTTGGGTTCTTCTCATCGTCATTGTCATTGCCAGCAGCCAGCATTGTTACACCCATTAAGCATTCCAAATGATGTAATTGAATAAAAAAAGCGATGGAAATACATAAAACTATTGACTTTAGGTTGTTGATTATACGTGTAGAAACAATATATTAAGTTTACTGCAAAATATGCCGATATATACAAATATATGGGTAGTTTGAGGGTGTAGGGAGTCCTGGCCAGCGCAACAGTGTGGAAGAGTGGACTGAACAGAGCACATTTGCTCTTAGAAATTTCAGTTACTCTTACTAAGGAAATAATAGCACATTTATTAAAATATGTCGCGACCCAATAAGTATGTCTATGCGACCCAATTTGGGTTGCAACCCATAGTTTGAGGTGTACTGACACTCTCCATTTAGTCTGCTGTTTGGAGAAAAGTTGTATTTAAAAATGGGCAAAAATGTCTTAATCTAAATGTTAATCATCTACTATTTATCATATTAATGCTTATTATCTAAATAAACAAAGCACATGTAGACATAGGCAATTGTTTTATTTTTGTAAATGAGAAATGTAAGTCCTTCAATCTGTAGATTATTTCATTATGTTGAAGTTGTGATCTTGAAGAGAAAAATTATTTATTCAAGCATTAAATGGTTTCGGAATCTAAAGACAAAGACTGCAGGAAAAATATATATATAATTATAAATCTGAGGATAATTGTGAAAACTGAATATCCCCAAACCCCTTTGGCTCTTTGGATATGAAAAACAAGAGCATCTGCCTATGAATATGCATTCAGATGTGCATTATCATGTTATTTTCATAATGTAATTTCATCATGTTCTGTCATCCGTTGCACAGTGTCTCCATGTTGAACCTCTTTAGTGTGACTCCATACAAGGAGGACATACCATGAACAGCCTATTACCATGGGCTTGAAAGGAAAACCAAGCAACACAATGTAAGTACACCATGGAGACAAACACAATCTGGTGCATGGCACAATTAGTTCACTGGATTTGTTCAGAAATTTCATGATTCAGATAACCAAGGCCAATTAAATCAAACATTTGTGCATATGTTAATGAGTGTACAACTATACTTCCCTACAAATTAAAAAAAAAGCAATGTAGAAAATTTGGGGAAATTCTATTTTTATATATATATATATATATTGCCAGCCAAATGCCAGTTCTAAAATGGTCTCACTCTGTTTTCTCTGAATCTGAGCTTAGTTGTGCCAAAGCTGTTACAAGACAGATCAGAGACCTGATTTTGGTCATAACTCAATTTTTGAATTTTTTTTAGTTTCTGTGTTTTGCCTTGGCAGGGCAGACTTGATGGAATGTGAATTATTTATCGCAAAAAAGTCCTCAGGTTTCTTGTTAGCTCTGTAAGAGAGCCGATTTAAGGTACCATGCTTTTGGGAAATGTTGGCTGCAATGAGAATCATGCCGAACCTCCAGTAAACTGTTCAGTGTACAGTAGTTTACAGTCATCTTTCTTTTGTCAAGTGATGACCCAGTAGTTTTGAGTTCATGTAAATATATTAGTTCTAAACCCTGTTTTCTCATGCTCTTCTATGAGTATGGTTGACTGGGTATTATTGTGTTATTGTTAAATATTGAAATGGTACAATGAAAATGACAGTACATGCACAATCTTTCATTTCTATGATAATCAGTTTCTTACTATCAGAGTTTAAAATAAACTTTTTCACTCACCAGCCAATTTGGCTACCAAGTTACCAGCCATTCAGAACTAGCCAAAACAAAATCTCAGAAATAAACATATTATTAAAGTCACAGCATAGATTTAAGTATATTTATAAAATTATTAGTAAAGCTGTATTTCATATTATCTAAAAATGACAGGAACCCTGTTTCCCCTGCCGTCCTCTTTCATTCTGTTCTCTAAAAATGCATTTAACCGCGTGCGACCCCGCATCCACATGCTTGGACATTGTATTTTGGCTTAGCTATACACAACGCATAATTTAAATGAATAAAAACTGACTGAATTCTGTTCACAAGACTCTAGATTGTAATTTAAAGGGTTAAACTTCTGCCACACCAAGTCACACAACAGCATGCCGTCAATTTCTGTGAAGCGCTACTACGAACACAGCGCAAACAAAAGTGCCTCTGGTAAAGAAAGTTTTTTTCATTGAAACCTGTTTGGATGAAAAGAGTAGTCTCTAGTTTCGTATGATATGCCGCTTTAAAAAATACATTAATTTTTCGTGCGTCAGAGCGCTGATAAACATGATGTCCTCATATGTGGAAATTGGCACCGAATTTACAAAAGTACAAAAAACATGGTAGTTATTTTAAATAACTTTCAACTCTAACACATCTGTGGGTAATTTCGCTTCATTTTAATAAACATTTTGTTATATATATATATATATATATATATATATATATATATATATATATATATATATATATTTATCACTGTACAATACGATTATATTCATTCCAATATATTTAATGTGCATTTTCACATTGAGAATCAATGGGTTCATCCAAAAGATGAAAATGTTTGCTTTCAGAGGCTTTATATGAAGTTAGGATAAAAATAAGGCACATTTCAAACTGTTCTGAGACCAGTGCAGACAGACAGCACACTGGAGGTTAAGTCATTCACTAAATAGGGAGCCAGGGAGCATCCTATAGCTTTCTATGCAGTTAAGTGCATTCACTCCTAAAATCCGGTCAAAAGTTCAGTTTGAGGCTCCAGATGATGTTTGGACCAATCAACATGTTTGGCAGACATGGGACAATGGTAATCAGTACGTAGATTCAGAATTTTATAATGCTACATTTTATTTTAACATGGTTGGCAGTGATTGGATGATGCTGGACATTACTTTGAATAAGAATTATTTATTCAGCTTTACAGAAAATCACCTTTAATGTCTGTAACGTTTCAAAAACATGAATAACCGGGGCGCTTGCGGACGCTTGAGAAGATGGCCGCTTAAATCCTAGCTCCGCTCCAGGTTGTTTAATAAATTGCTACGCTCTTCAGTTTAAATCAAAGAATCTCACGTTTAAAAGGCTTGGCATACAGCTAACATGTCTGAGACTCAAGATCCAAAAGATTTTCCACTATTCGCAACTTTACGATCACAGAAAAAGAAGAAACAAACTGCATCAGCAGAAACGTCTTCGTCCTCAATGGAACAAATGAACCCAGTTTTTAACAAAATACAAGCGCTTAGTGCTCGATTGGGGAACATCGATGGTCCTTTTGACGCTATTGAAAATCGTCTTGATGCTATAGCCACCTCTGTTTCTGCAGTGCACGAGACTTTATTCAACATGTCACAAAGAGTTTCCTCGAGCGAATCTCATTTTATGGAAGCCGAAAACAGAATCCCTACTGCAGAAAATGCTCTACGGGCCCGCGAGGGTGAGATTTCTACATTGGTTAAAATGGTGACACAGCTTCAAGCCAAAGTGGATGACTTAGAGGGGGAAGACGTAAAAATCTGCGAATTGTCGGTTTACCTGAAAAAGCTGAGGGATCTACCCCGCTCGCTCAATTTCTGAGAGAAATGATACCGAAATGACTTGGTCTCCCTTCCGACCTCAATCTTGAAATTGAGAGAGCACACATCGCTTGCACCTACTCCACCACGGAGCGTACTGGTCAGATTTTTGTGCTACGCAGACAGAGAGTGCATTCTACAGGCAGCGTTGAAAAAAACGGCAGATTGCTTATGAGGACAAGCAGCTGCGCTTCTTTCAAGATCTCTCAGTGGAAGTGATGAGGAAACACCGGGAATTCGATGCGGTGAGGAAGATTGTAGTTGATCACAAGATGTTCCATGGTTTTGCATACCCTGCCAAGCTGCGCTGTCTCCACGAGTCGGAGCTTTGTATTTTCAGCACTCATAGAGACTTTGCAAGCTAAGTGATAAAGGGATTCTTATCAGTTTTATATCACCTCTATCATATTTGGAGGAAAGTAGCTTGAACCTCCCCGGGACCTCATATGTCATATACTATATGTCTGTTCGGAATGGCAGGTGCATTTACATTACATCACTGACTTTATACATTTTCCGTCACTCTTTCCTGAATGAGTTTTCCGGGATTATATTCATATTTAGACTTTACTGGAGCAGATTAATGTTTGCATTTTTCACAATGGGTAATTTTCTGAACCTTATGTTGGTAACAGGTTCTGTTATTCTTTGCTTGAGACTAATGGGGTACAGAGACCTAGGTTCAGGGGTATTTGGTTGGCCCTGTCATTTGGGAACAGAGCCGGGGGTGGGGGGGGAGGATGTTTTTCTTTTGTTACTTGTTCCTTGATGTTAAAAACTTGCCCATCAGACATTTTTTCCCCCTAATACTACATTAGCAGTCTATTACTTCTTCATACCTCATTTTAATGTAGAGCTGGACTAGGTTTATGACATGGAATGTTAAGGGATTAGGGCACGTGGTAAAAAGGAATAAAATACTGACTTAAAAAAAAGGAAAAAGCCACAGTTGCCATGCTTCAAGAAACACATCTATCGAACAGTGAACATTTGAAATTGAATCGTGATTAAGTGGGTCAAGTATATATTTCTTCATGTGAAGCTAATCTCAGGAAGAGAGGTATGATTATTCTAATTAGTAAACATTTACTATTTATTCTTGAACATTAAATCAGAGATCCAGAGGGTCAATTTATTTTGGTCACAGGCCTAATATTTGGCCAACATATTACTATGCTAAATGTTTATGCACCAAATGAAGACTCTCCCAAATTCATTTCCAAAATGATCTTGTTATTTAATGATCACTGCAAAGGTCTAGGGGTCTACGCTGGAGATTGCGTTTAATTGCGTGATGAATGAGAGATTGGACAAATCCTTGACGGGCATACTAGTCAACCCTAGATCCCCTTTGGTTCTTAAAGAACTATGCAAAGAGACTGTTTTAATTGATAGCTGGAGAGAAATGAACCCTAATAGTAGGGACTATACATTTTATTCCAATCCCCACGGTTCTTATTCAAGAATTGACTATATTTTTATCCCAAATACCTACCTCAACTTTACAACTTTTAGTCAAATTGGTTCAATTGCCATCTCAGATCATGCACCAGTTCAGATTGATATTAAATTAAGTACTCTCCCAGCAAGGAGCAAGGTTTGGAAACTGAATTTGTCTTTGCTGACAGACCCAAACTTTTGTAACGTAGTAAGAGATTCATTTAAAAATTATTGGTTGGATAATAAAGATTCACCTGTCTCCCCTGCTATGATGTGGGATGCAGCTAATTATCTCTTATACTTCCGCACATAAAAAGGCCCTGTTATCTAAACATTGAGAATTAGAAAAGGAGGTTAAAAGACTACAATGTTTACATAGTATGACTTCCAACCAAGCTAACTGGTCTGCTTTATGCCATGCTAAGGCCGAACTCAATCTTGATCACACTAATCATATTAAAAATTACTGTTTCTTTCCAAACAAAATTATTATGAATATGCAAACAAATCTAGTAGACTATTAGCATATCAAATAAAATAAAATAAATCATTCTGAGACAGCAATTAAATCTCTAAAGATGTTGGATGGTACCACTAAATATGAACCTGCACTTATAAATGATGCGTTCCGCTCCTATTACGAATCTTTATATTGTTCCCAAAATGATGCTTCACAATCAGAATTTTAAACTTTTTTTAACAATATTTCTGTCCCAGCTATTTCAGATGAGGATAGAGATTACCTTAATTCACCTATAACTCCAGAAGAGGTCCTAGCAGCAATACAATCAATGCCATCTAATAAGTCACCAGGACCCAATGGTTTTCCCCCAGAAATATTTTGGCCTGAGCTCTCTCATATTTTAATGCCTGCTCTTCAAGCTCTTTTAGATCAAGGTACAATACCTGAAACATGGAAAACTGCAACTATCTGCCTGATTCTTAAGAAGGAAAAAGTTCCTCAAGACTGTGCATCATATAGGCCAATAAGTCTTCTTAACACAGACTATTGGCAAAAGTTCTAGCGTGTAGACTGGAGAATATATTACCTCAGATAGTTAAACCATACCAGACAGGGTTGTGAAATCCCGTTACGGCACTGAAAACATCTGTAGACATTTAAATGTCATTAATTTTGTTCAAAACGGGAGGCATCCTGCACTTGTTCTCTCCCTTGTTGCTGAAAAAGCTTTTGACAGAGTTGAGTGGGACTTTCTGTTTGCCACTCTTAGAAAATTTTACTTAGGTGATAATTTTATCAGATGGGTTGAGTTGCTCTACTCTAATCCCAAGGCCACAGTAGTTACAAATGGACTCACTTCAACTCCGTTCTGCATAGGGAGAGGTACAAGGCAGGGTTGCCTTCTTTCACTTTTGCTCTTCGCTCAAGTCATCCCTTGGCAGAACTTATTAGACAGAGCAAAAACTTCTATGGCATTACAGTAGGAGGAGAAGATCATCGAGCATCACTATATGCTGATGACGTATTAATCTGTATGTCTAAACCTGACCAGTCAATTCCTGTTCTACTGGAATGTATTTCTCAATACAGTAGTCTCTCTGGCTAGAAAATAAATTTCTCAAAATCCATGGCATTAACTTTAAATATCTCTACCTTAGAACACCTAAAATCAATTTCCCCTTTTCGAATAACTGAGAATAGCTTCAGGTAGTATCTTGGTATTTTTATCACAGCTTCACTTGATGATCTTATAAGCAATAATTATACCCCTCTTATAGAAAAAATAAAAGTTAATTTGAAAACCTGGTGTTCGCTCCCCATCTCGTTTCTAGGGAGAATAAATGTAATAAAAATGAATATTCTTCCCAAGTTTTTATATCTTTTTCAGTCTATACCTACTTATTTAGCCAGTTCATTCTTCAAATATTTTAATAAACACCTTTCAAAATGTATATGGAATAATAAAGTCCCACGGATCAAAGGACAAAGGTGGGGTTGCCTTGCCAAATTTTCAATTGTATTATTGGGCAGCCCAGATAAAAAATATGATTAGTTGGTGTAGCGAAAGGACAAATGGTATAATATGGAAGCAGCAACTTGTTCTCCGCTACCAATTAGATTTCTACCATTTGTTAAGTGCTTTACAATGCTAAAAGACATCTCGGAACATTATACCATATTAAACACTCTGCGGGCTTGGAGAGATATTAAGACATATCTTAAAATACCCGCTTCTCTCTCCTTGTCTTCTCCACTTTCTTTTAATCCTGATTTTCCACTAACATTACAAAACATTGGGCTTTCAGTGTGGCTGAAACTGGGAATCTCTCAAATATCTTGCCTATTTTCAGAGGGCACTCAAGTCTTTTCAACAGATTATGGGGCAGTATAATGCACCAAAATCACATTTTTAAAAATATCTGCAACTGCAACATTTTATAAAACTCAAGATAAACAAAGGAGAGTTGAGAATGGACACAACAGAGATTGAAGACATTTTTTGCATCAGGCCTGTTTAAAGGGATCAATATGTAAGATGCAGTTGTGCTCAAAAGTTTGCATACCCTGGCAGAAATTGTGAAATTTTGGCATTGATTTTGAAAATATGACTGATCATGTAAAAAACCTGTCTTTTATTTAAGGATAGTGATCATATGAAGCCATTTATTATCTCATAGTTGTTTGGCTCCTTTTTAAATCATAATGATAACAGAAATCACCCAAATGGCCCTGATCAAAGGTTTACATACCCTTGAATGTTTGGCCTTACAGACACACAAGGTGACACACACAGGTTTAAATGGCAATTTAAGGTTAATTTCCCACACCTGTAGCTTTTTAAATTGCAATTAGTGTCTGTGTATAAATTGTCAATGAGTTTGTTAGCTCTCACGTGGATGCACTGAGCAGGCTAGATACTGAGCCATGGGAAGCAGAAAAGAACTGTCAAAAGACTTGCGTAACAAGGTAATGGAACTTTATGAAGATGGAAAAGGATATAAAAAGATATCCAAAGCCTTGAAAATGCCAGTCAGTACTGTTCAATCACTTATTAAGAAGTGGAAAATTTGGGGATCTCATGATACCAAGCCAAGGTCAGGTAGACCAAGAAAAATTTCAGCCACAACTGCCAGAAGAATTGTTCGGGATACAAAGAAAAACCCACAGGTAACCTCAGGAGAAATACAAGCTGCTCTGGAAAAAGATGGTGTGGTTGTTTCAAGGAGCACAATATAACGATACTTGAACAAAAATTAGCTGCATGGTCGAGTTGCCAGAAAGAAGCCTTTACTGCACCAATGTCACAAAAAATCCCAGTTACAATATGCCCGACAACACCTTGACACGCCTCACAGCTTCTGGCACACTGTAATTTGGAGTGACGAGACCAAAATAGAGGTTTATGGTCACAACCATAAACGCTATGTTTGGAGAGGGGTCAACAAGGCCTAGAGTGAAAAGAATACCATCCCCACTGTGAAGCATGGTGGTGGCTCACTGATGTTTCGGGGGGGTGTGAGCTCTAAAGTTACGGGGAATCTTGTGAAAATTGATGGCAAGATAAATGCAGCATGTTATCAGAAAATACTGTCAGACAATTTGCATTCTTCTGCACGAAAGCTGCGCATGGGACGCACTTGGACTTTCCAGCACGACAATGACCCTAAGCACAAGACCAAGTTGACCCTCCAGTGGTTATAGCAGAAAAAGGTGAAGGTTCTGGAGTGGCCATCACAGTCTCCTGACCTTAATATCATCAAGCCACTCTGGGGAGATCTCAAACGTGTTGTTCATGCAAGACGACCAAAGACTGCATGACCTGGAGGCATTTTGCCAAGACGAATGGGCAGCTATACCACCTGCAAGAATTTGGGGCATCATAGACAACTATTACAAAAGACTGCACGCTGTCATTGATGCTAAAGGGGGCAATACACAGTATTAAGAACTAAGGGTATGCAGACTTTTGAACAGGGGTCATTTAATTTCTTTCTTTGTTGCCATGTTTTGTTTTATGATTGTGCCATTCTGTTATAACCTACAGTTGAATATGAATCCCATAAGAAATAAAAGAAATGTGTTTTGCCTGCTCACTCATATTTTCTTTAAAAATGGTACATATATTACCAATTCTCCAAGGGTATACAAACTTTTGAGCACAACTGTATATGGCATCTTGTCTAATAATTGTACTTCTGCCTTGGGGGGACTGAAGGGTGTGTGGGAAATAGACCTAGGTCAAGCCATTGAGGAGAATGACTGGGCTGTTATTTGTGATAATGTGTACCCTAAATGTACTTCCCTTGGAATTCACGAGCTTAACTTCAAATACTTTAACAGGATATATCTTACACCGATGCGTATTAAGAAGATATTCATTAACACAACAGGTCTGTGCTTCAAGTGTAACAAAGAAAAAGGTACATTAATCCATTGTTTTTGGTATTGTCATAAAATTTTGTCATACTGGAAAGAAATACATGGTGTAATGGAAGATCTTCTTGGATTGCAGCTCTATATGACCCCAGCTCTGTATCTATTGAATCTTAATGTGAACATTCTGTTTAAAAAAAGATGCAAAACAGTTATTCATTGTCCTGGTTTATTTAGCCAAAAAAAAAATGCATTTTGTTACTTTGGTCCGCATCACACTCCTGGAAACATAATAAATGAAAAATTTTATTTAAAAAAATCAGACTTTCTATAGCTTGGTGTTATTTAAAATTTCGCAATTTAGTCCCACTGTCCACATATGTGGACATAAATTTTTAGGAAAACTGTTTGCTAAATTGCTTTATGTCAAATCAAAAAGGGGAATGGAAAATGCACACAGCAGTCATGCGGAGGTTTCAGGAGGTTAAGGTGGATAAATCAATGCAAAGAATCAACTATGGTTATGGTTCACGTAACCCAGATATGTTCAGATTCTGCGCAAATAGGCGATATTTCTATCTTTATATCTCGCTTACAAGAAAAGTATTTACATTAAATATGTGCAGATTTGGATTACAAAGCCAAAACAGGATGGCTACTGAAATTAAGCAAGTAGTATTCGGCTGGTCATGTGATTCTAACATGGCAGCCCCCATGTGCGAACCCTCTCCATGTACAATAAAACAGTGTTTATAAGGTTACTGATATGACTGTAGTCTTCATTTTAATGTGAGTGGTCATGACTTTCTACATATATTACAAAATAATAATTTTTTAATGAGAAAAAATTACTGAGTGCACCTTTAAGTAATGATGACAGTGGAATTTTTTTTGTTTTGTTTTTTTGTTACCTAAGGTTATACTTTTTTGTAATGTCCTGTTAATTAAAACCATATAATTGAAAAAGGTGTATTTTTTTCAAATAACGGTATCTTGTGGTGAGACCAATATCGTAATGTTGTGTATTTTGTCTGGTTTACTGAAAATAAATGGGACAGTAAGGAGCCATGTTTGATTTTTCGGTTTTTATTTAGTTAAAGATATAAATGATGTATGTTTACACTGGTTGTTATGGTAACATCTGGGATGTATTGTTGTTGCGGCAAGCACCTGCAGTTTAATAAAAGCTGTTCACTATAAAATCTACTAAAAAGAATGAACCTTTTAGAAACTGGCGTTTATTGTATACAGTGTTTAAATCCACTGGAGATTGTAAACAGATACTGTGTCCTGTCAACAGCTGGTGGCCATCTCAGTCAGAATGGACATCAGACTGGAACTAGGGAACTTGGGGTCAAGTATGAGGTTGTGGAGGAGGGCCTGACCTTTCTCACGGGCCTGGGGTGAACACATAGCACCACGCCAGAGATTCACTAGAGAGCCACCTGTTTTAAAATAGCAAAATAATGCTCAATTAAAGGAATTTTCCGAGTTTAATACAATTTAAAGGGGTCATGTCATGAGGAATCAAATTGTCCTTGTTTTTTTGACATATAAGAGGTCTTTCTACTATAAAAACATATGGTTTATTTCAGAACTCAAAACTTAATCCCCAATCCAATAAAAACATTTATTGAAACCAAGCTGCAAAAACGCCTCATTCTCTACTTCTGTGACTTCCCTAAGTCATTTGGGCTACATTAATTCATGACCGCCTCAACAGCTCAAAATCATCAACGCCAACTTTTACAACAACATACCCTTGGCCCTGCCCACTGGTGCTTCAGTTCATAAACTGAGAGAGAAGGACAAACAAGGCCTATTGTGCCCTAACTATTCCTGAACAACAAAGGGGTCCCATCTGGACTATTTTGAATTATATTTGTATTTAAACATGCACAGACAGACATCTTTGACTGCTTGAAACATATCTCGGTCCACTTTTAAAAGACACGTGTCAAGTTACAACTCTGAAGAGGACAAGCAATTCTCTGTCATTCACCTGCTGCCTCTTGCTGTTTTGAGCACAATCTTTTATAGAACCTGGAATATTCCTTTAAGTTATCTGGACTGAGATTGATTTTACAAGTTTATTATGTATGTGATATTTTGCATTGTATAATATTTGCAAATAAAGTCATTTGCTAATCATTCTCCTACTGTATATCTTTAAAAAAATGATTCTTAATCAATATTTTTGTCTTGTTTCCAGTTAAAATATCTATTGATCCTTAAAACAAGATAAATTAACTTGAGAAGCAAAACTGCATATGATAACACTTGTTGGCAAATTGTTTTTTCTTACAAAACAAAAAATGTGTTTCTTACACATGCCTTGATCAGTTTTGGTATTTAATTCAGTGCATAAAACCTTTCCTCTTTATTTCTGTCCAGTATTAATCCATTTAGATATTGCACCAAACATAACCTCTCTCCATTCCCCCATTTCCCCTCATATTCTCACCAAGAAGTCGGTTCACAGTGGTCATCCAACTGAAAATGTAGAGTGTGTGGTTCTCCTCAGCACTCAGATCGGCAATGTTTGGCGGGCTGTCAGACTCCTGTAGCACCCGACTCGGCAAAGGATCCATGAACTTCTCTGACTTCTCAATGTTGCTGTGGAAATGAGCAGCTGCTACATACGCTGCTGAGTTGAGCCAGCTCTCTCCAAACTGAACCTCAGGAGAGGAGTACAGCTTCTGCCTACAGCACAAAAGATGTCAGGGAAAACAGCTCTCCACAACTCCAAAACTTCAAACAGTGATTATATCAAAGGTTACATCATGACGCGGCGGATGGCCGCCTCGGTATGGAGCTTTCAAGTTCTTTTGCAGTTTTTGTTTGTTTGTCCTGTGTTTAGTAATTTATTTCGATCAGTTTTACCAGAGACGTGCTGCTTGAATATTTGGCAGCACACACCAGACAGTCTTTTACCAATTTTTGATTATTCTGACGTTTTGCAGGACATTTTAGTCAGAGGAGCAGCGGTGCAGCACAATCGCATTAAAAGACACAAGCATGGGAATCAAGCCGGCGCACTGGTCAAGCTCCAACAACGTGGCTTTCAAACCACGCTGCCAAGCATCCATCTAGCGAATCTCCGCTCTCTTCTTAACAAAACGGATGAATTAATTCTTCTCATCTGCAAAAATAAGGACTTTGCAAATTCTGCTGCATTGTGCTTCATGACAACCTGGCTGAGTGAAGCCATTCCGGACAGTGCATTACATCTACTGGGTTTCCAGCTGTTCAGAGCGGATCACACCGTGGATTTAACGGGGAAAACGAGGCGGTGGAACGTGTTTTTACAACAACTAATGTTGATGTACAGATGTAACAAAGCTGAAGAAGATGTGCTGTCCTAATTTAGAAGCACTCTTCATAAACTGTAAGCCTTTCTACTCGTCACAGGAGTTTTCCTAATTAATTCTGCTGAGTATTTATATTCCTCCACACGCGTGTGTGAGCACAGCATTGCATCAGATCACAGACACGGAGCAACAATACCCGGACTCACTTATTATTATTCTTGGGGATTTTAACAAGGCAAATCTCAGTCGTGAACTGCCCAAATACAGACAGCACATTACATGCCCCACCAGATACAGAAATATACTGGATCATTGCTACACAACAAATAAGGATGCATATCGCTCTGTTCCTCGAGCAGATTTGGGACTCTCTGATCACTGTCCGGTTCATCTTCTTCCGATCTACAGGCAGAAACTAAAATCAGTTAAACCTGTAGTAAGGACTGTAAAGAGATGGACCAATGAAGCAGAGCTGGAACTACAAGCCTGCTTTGACTGCACTGATTGGAGTGTTTTTGAGGGTACAGCCACAGACCTGGACGAGCTCACAGATACTGTGACATCATATATATCAGTTTCTGTAAGGATATGTGCATTCCTACTAGGCCTTATTTAACATAAAACAACGACAAACCATGGTTTACAGCAAACCTCAGGTAGCTTTTGTCAGGCCAAAGAGGATGCTTACAGAAGTGGGGATAAAATCTTGTATAATCAAGCCAAAAACAGACTGACTTAGGCTATGTTCAGACTGCAGGCAAATCTGATTTTTTCTCAAATCAGATCTTTTCAGGCAGACTGTCCGCACTATTAATTGCAAGTTATCAAATCAGATTTGCGCGTTCAGACATAACCAACCTATCTGAATGGGTTGCTTTGGTAATGACATAGGCATACCCCCGTGACGATGCTTTCAAAACAGATGTGGTAAAAATGGAGGTGCATCATCTCGCTCTCCAAATAAGCGCCCTGTCCAGTCGCGGTGCAGAACTCCTCCGTCGCATAAGAAAAACTCAGCGACGGAGGAGACTGGTAAATATTGTGATGTTCCGTGCTGCAGTCACCGATTTTTGATGTCATCATTGTGTGTCACGTTAAGAGTGACGCAAAAGACCATTTGAAATCCGATTTGAGCAGCCAGAGCATCCGGACTGAGACACATCTGAAAAAATCAGATTTCAATCGCATTTGAAACCACCTCCCGATGTGGTTTGAATCAGATTCGGAAAAATCAGATTTCATGTGGTTTTTTTTTGCTGTCCAGACTATCAAAAACTCATCTGGATACAATCTGGATTTGCAATAAATCTGATTTTTAGTGGCAGTCTGAACAAGGCCAGGAGATCAGAGTGGCTAAAAAAGCTATTCTGAAAAGCTGAAAAAACATTTTTCAGCTAACGACCCTGCATCAGTGTGGAGAGGCCTGAAAGACTTTACCAACTACAAGACACCATCCCCCAACACTGTATGGAATCAATAATTGCTGAAGACCTAAATGTGTTTTACTGTAGATTTGAAAAGTCCATTCTCACACACCACACCCACTCTGACCTTCACAGCACATGAACATTTACACCTCCTGCAACCCCCCTGCTCACCTCTCCTGCTACTCTACCTGCACTTAAGATCTGTGAAGAGGATGTGTGCCGGGTCTTCTGGAAACAGAAGACAAGAAAAGCACAGTGCCCAGATGGTGTTTTACCCACTTGTCTAAAATTCTGTGCTGACCAGCTGGCTCCCATCTTCACACAGATCTTCAACAGATCACTGGAGCAGTGTGAAGTTCCCTGCTGCTTCAGACACTCCACAATCATTCCCGTCCCAAAGAAACCCAAGATCAAAGGACTTAATGACTACAGACCTGTTGCTCTGACATCTGTGGTCATGAAGTCATTTGAGAGACTGGTGTTGGCCCACCTGAAGGACATCACTGAACCCTTTCTGGATCTCCTGCAGTTTGCCTATTGAGCAAACAGGTCTGTGGATGATGCAGTCAATATGGGACTGCATTACATACTTCAACATCTTGACAGACCAGGGACTTATGCAAGGATACTATTTGTTGACTTCAGTCCGGCTTTTAACACCATCAACACCGCTCTCCTATGGACTAAATTAACCCAGCACTCTGTTCCTGCCTCTATCTGTCAGTGGATCACCAGCTTTCTGACAGACAGGCAGCAGCTAATGAGAATGGGGAAATTCACCTCCAGCACAAATACAATCAGCAATGGTGCCCCTTTAATGTGTGCTCTCCCCACTACTCTTCTCCCTGTACACAAATGACTGCACCGCCAAGGACCCCTCGGTTAAGCTCCTGAAGTTTGCAGATGACACTACTACATCCAGGATGACGATGAGTCTGCATACAGAAGGGACGTTGAACAGCTGGCTGATGCAGTCAAAACAACTTAGAGGTGAACACACTTAAAACAGTGGAAATTACAGTGGACTTTAGGAGGAACACCCTAACATTGACCCCGTTCACCATTCTGAACAGCACTGTGGCAGCAGAGTCATTCAGGTTCCTGGGCACTACCACCTCACAGGACCTGAAGTGGGAGACCCACAAAGACACGATTTTGAAAAAGGCCTAGCAGAGGTTGCACTTCCTTCACCAGCTGAGGAAGTTCAACCTGCCACAGGCACTGCTGATACAGTTCTACTCAGAAGTCACTTGAGTCTGTCCTTTGCACTTCTATAACTGTCTGGTTTGGTTCAGCTACCAAGTCAGACATCAGAAGACTTCAAAGGATAGTTTGGACTGCTGAGAGGATTATTGGTGCTCCCCTACCCACCCTGCTAGAAGCGTACACATCCAGAGGGAAGAAAAGGGCTGGTAAAATCAGTCTTGAACCCATTCACCCAGCACACTACCTTTTCGAACTGTCGCCCTCTGGCCAGCGCTACAGAGCACTGAGCACCAGAACAGCCAGGCACAGGAACAGTTTTTTTTCTCTCAGGCCATCCACCTCATGAACAGTTAAAACTGCTCCCAAATCCCAAATAAGAAATACCTCTTCTTCAATACATTACATCACCTGCATATAACTGTATATCTGTATCTAAAATATTCAAACAACATTATTGCTCTATTGTATATTTCTCTTTTTTTCATCTGTTATATCTTAATGTCACTATATGTAAATATGTTTAAATGTTTATGTTTGTATGCATGTATAAACGGTTGCATTTGCACTGCAAATTCCTTGTGTGTGTAAGCATACTTGGCAATAACGCTCATTCTGATTCTGATCAACATCTACTATGACAGTAGACAGTATAGAGCTGTATAATCTAACACTGGGGCAGGCTAAATATTTACAATGCATTCTAGCCAGAGATTTTATTGTGTTATGACCATGTGCATTTCTTACAGCTACTGTTTTTATTTTGTGTGGATTTGGTAACCTCCAAAACTTTCAGTTGAGGATTAAAATGTTTAAGTATTTGACATACTGTACTGTTTTTATGAGGTTAGGTAAAGGTTAAAAAAAGAAAGAAAACAAAACCAGTTGCAGGGGACAAATATTGCCCCTTGAAACTGGGTTGCACAAGATATTATCGGTAGTGTTATGCAAATGTTTGAATATGCTAACAGTCTTGATAACTCTTAACATTCATTTCAAACACATTGTGTGCAATAGGTAAAAACTGCTGTGAGGTTTAAAAACTGTATCATGACATTTTATCAATTGTGCAATATTGTGTAAGCCTAACAAGTCACTTTTGTATCCCTGATATCTATCACGTACCACCTGTACTAGGCATATACTGCATATTATGTACTTTTCACTGCAGGCAAATGAGGCAGTTTGAGAATCCTCCTCTGCTGCCCACATCAGTCCCAGAATCTTGTCCTTCTTGTCAAAATCTGTGTCCTCGGATTCACTCATTTGCTGCAGAGACTACGAAGAGAGACACAGAAAAAGAGGAATGTATAGTTAACCATTAAAGGAATAGTTCACCCAAAAATAAAAATTATTTGATCATTTACTCACCCTCATGCCATACCAGATGTGTATGACTTTTTTTCTTCTGCTAAACAAAAACAGAGATATTTAGAAGAATATTTCAGCTCTGTTGGTCCTTACAATGCAAGTGAATGGTGGCAAAAACTTTGAAGCTCCACAAAAGCATCATAAAAGTAGCTAATCCTATGACTCCAGTGGTTAATCCATGTCTTCTGAAACGACCCAATCAGTTTTGGGTGAAAACAGACCAAAATATAACTTATTTTTTCACTGTAAATCTTGACAGCAGTCTCCTTGGCGACCTTGGTTTCAAGCTCAATAGAGCGCAACAGTCTGGTTCTGGAAGTTTTATCCCATAGACTAATTGATTTTCAACGATAACTTATAAACCTTTAAAGACTGACCTACCGTAAGCTACAAGGTTGTTCATCGATGGTATATGCTTCCGTTGAAGCCATCTGTCTGCATTATTTCAACTGCATTGTTTAAAAATCGTGTTTGATAGTGGAATTCATGGTGAACAACTACATTTCCCACGGTACAGCTGAGAAAGATCCATCAATCAGAGAACCATGGCTAACGAAACTAGCGAAACTTGCCTCGGAGCAACCACACGCTCCCATGATGCACTGTGAATGATGTAATCGTGTCAGTCTCCCTTCACCCTTAAACTACTTATACATTTGTACATATCGGAATATTTTGCAATAAACGTAAAATATATTGTTTCTATACTTATAATCATCAAACTAAAATCAATAGTTTTATATATTCACATTGTTTTTTTATTCAATGACTTCATTCACAATGCTTCATGGGATTGTAGTTTTACTAAAAATGTCTTGCCACAAAACTAAGTTTGTCATGTTGTGATTCACCTTGTAGCTGGTTGGTTTGGTTCATGGCTTACTACTCCGTTATGAAGGATTTTGTAAAAAGTCAATGGAAGAAATGAAAATACTTCCGGAACACAGATAGCTGAAAAAGTGGGCAGTCACTGTTGCACTCTATTACATTTCTTATAGCGCCATCTAGCATTCGATGTATGTGTCAAGCACTAGGAAGTGTAGTTGAGCTTGAAATCATGATCATGGCTAGAGACTGCAATGGCAAGATATACAGGGAATAAGGAGTTGTATTTTGGTCTGTTCTCACCTAAAACCTATTAGGTCACTTCAGAAGACATGGATTAAACCACTGGAGTCATGTGGGTTACTTTTATGCTGCCTTTATGTGCTTTTTGGAGCTTCAACGTTTTGGTCACACATTCACTTGCACTGTATGGACATACAGAGCTGAGATAATCTTCTAAAAATCTTAATTTGTGTTCAACAGAAGAAAGTTATACACATCTGGGATGGCATAAGGGTGAGTAAATGATTAGAAAATTTTCATTTTTGGGTGAACTCTTGACCCCATTTAAGTATCCTTGTCAAAAAAAAAAAAAAAAAACCTAAGTAGCCTTAACAATGAAATTCAATTGATATAAACAGAACTTTTGCCACACTCAAAATGTAATGTAATTGCATTATAAAAAAAAAATAAAAATAAAAAAAAGATAACATTTTACCTTGAAGAATGTTTGCCATTTAGTCATGGCATCAGGATATTTGGTGGAGCACTCTGTGAAACTGGAGCAGTAATCTTGAGCCAGCTCAGCCGGAACATGAATGTGCACCTGAATCTCACCCTTTCCAACTATACCAGTCTGAACTGCTGCCAGGAATGGAAGCACGGACATGTAGTAGTTTATACCTAGAGAGAACAACAGCACTTATATTGTGAGAACGAAAAATTACAGGAAGGCATGTAAAAATGGTGGCTTTCAACTTTTGGTCCCTCTAGTGGTGTAAATGTAAAACAGCACTTACATGCATACCAGCTTTGGGGAGAGATGCAAACAGGTTCAGAACTTTCCAGTCCACAAGTGCTGGTACTGCCCAAGGTTGGGTCAGTCAACCTGCCTGTGACGCAAAGGTGGCATTTGGATGCAATTGGATTTAGAATGGTTTTACAGTGTCCGTGATACACATATTACAAGTTACTATTATTAAGTACTAGTCATAACAATAATAATATATTAGTACTAGCAGCTCTTATTACATGTTGATAATAATTATTACTCAGTAATTACTTATGTTAATACTTAGTAACTTAAACAATAATCATAAGCAGCTCACTTTTCTAGCCATATCACAGTGGTAAACTGATTGATACCTGATCTGAGTTTCCAGCCCAGCTGTAGAGGAAGACTCCACATAGGGTTCTCTGTCGATCCAGGGCCCATGGATCTCATGTAAGGGTTAGTGGAGTTGATCAGCACCTTGTACAGGGCCATCCTCTGCAGGTAGTCCCATGGGTTTACCTGGATCACACCGTCAGCTGTGGGCAGCTCAGAAAGCTGACTTGGGGCTTTTTCCCAAAGAATAGGAAGGCCATTCTCAGTTACTACTGCTGCCTGGCAGAGCACAGCTGACAAGATTACAGCAACCACTATTTTAATGAAATGCATATTGGAAGATGTGGGTGGACTGCTGAAGCTGTGTGGGCAGGAGAGGAGCTTTTATCTATGGGGAATCAAAGGACTTTGATCATATTGATTCCAAATGGATGCAGAGCCATAAAAGGTTGAGGATGGGGATGAAGTCAAAAAGAGTCACAAGGCTCTATTTTCATGATGGCGCTAGGTGCACAATGTCTTATCTAATTTCTGTGAAAGCGCTAATTCTAAGCTCCATTTTCGTGCTAGCGCAAAGTACAACTGGGCATGGGTGGCGGTATGCGCACAAACTCTGGGTGCATTGTATGTTAATGAAGTGTCACAAAGCGCAATAAGCTAGTTTCCTGAGAAACTGGTCAGTGTGCTAAGAAGATATGTTATAAAAGCAGGTATGTTTTCAGCGCAAAGTCTAAACTCAGTTCCTTCATTTGCAGTTTGGTGATTCCACAGGCAGGTGGCCATAAAGTTCATGATCAAACTTTGAAAATATAGTGAAACATCAAATTATATATCAAAATATATATACGTTTGGATTTTACGGGAGGTGGTTCTATAGGTTTTTTGACCACTTCGTTATTTTGATTATATTTCGATTGAAGTGTAATTTGAATAAGAAATATTTTTGTTTCATTGTTTTGGTTTTTAATCAATTATTTAACATATTAAAGCAAAATCGTCTGGTAGAAGTGAAGTGTGTGCAAAAAATCCACAGCCTAACCTGGAAGGTCGATACAATCACTGTTAATACTAGCCGTGATTTGCCTGTCAGTAGATGAAAATGATTAATTATACTTACAATCTCTATAATTTAACGGAGCCTACATCCAAATTCTGACAAGAATCACATTTTCCATCCGTATAAAAGGAGCATGTCGCTGTCATAGAAATATGCCTGACATTCAACAAGGATGCAGTTAATGCACAAAAGAGCATAAATCCATATTTCTATTCTTCTAATTCATTGCAACAATGACTTTTTATGAATGTGCTGTCTTTGTTTATATCGCTGGTGCTTGAGTAAATGGAACCTCAGAATTAAATTGCACTTGACCCAGCCCATTAGCACTTTGCTAACACCTAGACATTGTGCATGCTTGCACGAAAATACCAAAACTTCATGCTCATTGACTTTGCATGCATGCACGTATGACTTATTGCATAGCACTGCACTCTTAAAATAGGGACTAATATCTGAAATATATACATTTTTAATGAACATATGTAGCATAATAAACCTTCAAAGGAGATCTCAAGTAATATACTGTAATACACTCACTTAGCACTTTATTTTTATTTTAAATTTCATGAGATTCATGAGGCTGTCAAACACATATTGAGCTACACAGAACACATAATCTACACATAAGATACACACCAGCTACACCTACAGTAAGTTACACATACACTACGCATATGTATTTTCTCAGGCACTTATTGAGTCTATTATTTCAGTAGTACACCCAAATGACAATAGTCATATTCATACTGTTCATGTGTTGTACTTGCTACAGTTTACTTCCATGTTGTTTTGTACATCAGCTAGCAATGTCAAATGTAAATCAAATCAATCACTGAAACATCAGCGCCACCTTGAGTAAGAAATAACATGTATATTATGTATGTGTATATGCATATCAAATACTGATAATTCACCAGTGTTGATAGTTCATTGTTGCACAGAAAGTCAATGTGATATAGTATTTATTTGTATGAATATAGTATTAATTTCTCTTTTAATAAAAAAAGAAATAGATATGTTATGATATTAAATTTAAAAAGTAATTAACCATAAAAGATAAATATAATTTATGGAAGTTCGGGAGAAAAAAACCCGGCACCTTTACACACTTCGGGTCTCTGAAGACCCTATACACTTTTGGTATTTAAACCATTATAAAATTATTATTTATTTATTTTTTGCAATTTTGACTTTTTTTTTTTTTTTTAAGAGATAGATTGAGGAATACTAAAGAATACTAAACTTGCTTTGATATTTTGTTATTTAATGAAAATGACATTCAAACGTTCTAAATTTTGACTTAAGTGTCCAATACATTTTAAGCCACAGTATGTTGTTAAATGTGTTGTTTACTTGAGTACAGTGTGCAGCTTGTGTAACCATTCAAATAAAATGGCAATAGGGTCATCTGGTTTGGTGAAAAACATGTTTGGGCAGACAGAACAGAGAGCACCTGTCATTGTTGAATGAGAGAGGTCAAGTGTGAGTAACTGTGTGACATAATAGTTCCATGTCCCATGTGTCACTGAGGGCAACCAAACATGTATGTAGCAATTCAGGCAGTTAAACAGGAACGCTGCTTTCTCGCAATATGCCACTTTCTCACATCCATGTAAACGTAGTCATTATGTAGTGTATTTGATGGACACACTTCTTGGCAGGTAAAAGCAGTGCACTTTTTAAGTTTGCATGTGAGTAGTATGAATAGATACCAGACATACTTAATCAGGGGGCGTGGGTATTGACCCGTGAACTGAATATGTGATGTAATAACAACAACCGCAAAAATAATCTACTCTGGTTTTGTTAAACAAGCACCACTGAAGCAGAGGGAACAAGTTTCTTGGTATATATATATATATATATATATATATATATATATATATATATATATATATACACACACACACACAGCTCTGGAAAAAATTTAAAGACAACTGCAAAATGATCAGTTTCTCTGGATTTACTATCAATAGGTATGTGTTTGTTTTATTCTATAAAGTGCTGACAACATTTCTCCCAAATTCCAAATTAAAATATTGTCATTTAGAGCATTTATTTGCAGAAAATGACAACTGGTCAAAATAACAAACAAAAAAATGCAGTGTTTTCAGACCTCGAATAATGCAAAGAAAACAAGTTCATATTAATTTTTAAACAACACAATACAAATGTTTTAACTTAGGAAGAGTTCAGAAATCAATATTTGGTGGAATAACCCTGATTTTCAATCACAGCTTTCATGCGTCTTGGCATGCTCTCCACCAGTCTTTCACATTGCTGTTGGGTGATTTTATGCCACTCCTGGCTAAAATATTCAAGCAGCTCGGCTTTGTTTGATGGCTTGTGACCATCCATCTTCATCTTGATCACGTTCCAGAGGTTTTCAATGGGGTTCACGTCTGGAGATTGGGCTGGCCATGACAGGGTCTGGATCCAGTGGTCCTCCATCCACACCTTGATTGACCTGGCTATGTGGCATGGAGCATTGTCCTGCTGGAAAAACCAATCCTCAGAGTTGGGGAACATTGTCAGAGCAGAAGGAAGCAAGTTTTCTTCCAGGGTAATCTTGTACATGGCTTGATTCATGCGTCCTTCACAAAGATGAATCTTCCCGATTCCATCCTTGCTGAAGCACCTCCAGATCATCACCGATCCTCCACCTGGTCGTTTAATGGTTAGACGGAGACCTGGAGAGGCCTTCAAGCCACAGTGTCTCGCACACACTGTGAAATTTGGATATTTGGACGCAGCGATTGAGTTGTTCATGATTGAACCAATTTTTTTGCTTTATAAAAATCTTTCAACAAATCTACCCAGAGACTTTAGAATCAGAATGAGCTTTATTGCTTACACACACAAGGAATTTGTCATGATGTCAGAAGGTTCCAGTGCAAGAGAATGCATCGTATATACATACATACAAACACAAACATTTAAACATATATACATATAGTGACATAATATATATATATATATATATATATATATATATGTTGGGCCTCATGTATTCAGATAGAAGACAAAGGCAGGCCTAACACAGTCGTAAAACCTAACTCAGGCCCCCACATACCAAGTCATAAATTTTACTGATAAAAACCGCGCCAAAATCAAACAAAGGGAGTCCAAAACAGACTACAAATCCCATGAAGCCTTGCTCACTAAAGGATCGAACTCTCAACTCCTATTGGATGAGGCACACGACAGAACGCACCTCAACCATGACATCATCAGGAGTAGAAATACCTCTGAAATGCTTCCGGGATTTGCTTCCAGCAACTTTGCTCGCCGTGTGTAGACGCAGCTCATCGCTGCTCTCAGGTGCAGCCTCGTGGCACAAGGAAGTAACGTCCGACTTGAAACTGTGGCCATACAATCTCCATCTCGCTGGACGAGTTGAGATTACTCTGTGTTCCACCGAACACTCTAACGGATCTGAAGGAGACCGCCGAGCAATCCGCATCTTCATCCGTTTGCCTGCAGAAGTGAAGAGAAAAGATTTCTCTTCCCTCTTCAATCAAGTCAACGTCGCTGATTTCTCCGCCAACAGAGCGAGGAAACGGCCTCCCATCATCACCCGAGCCTCGAAGAACCGAGTCTGAGTTAAAGGACGGATGAACACACATTCTGCATCCTCCTGCGATTCAAGTAAGAGGTTTACATCTGGGCAGAGATAGAATATTATAGTGTGTTATTCTTGTGTATCAAGGTTATTGCTTGTACAGTTTACGGACTGCCATGTCCGCTCATTATTAATACTCAGGGTATTAATTATCACAAATTTGATTTGCTGTATTGTGGTCCAACCACATTGGACTGTTGTGCATTTCCGCCATAGCGGGTGAGACCGGCAAACTGAGTTTATCCATTAAAGAATCAAAGACCGGGACGTTTACGAGCCATCCACCGTGTCTCTGAGTGATAAACTAACAGCTGCAACAGTGGTTTGGGGCCGTCACTTAATTCTCTCTCTCTCGTATTAACCACACACACACGCATGCGACCCCTCACAAACATTCTGGCACACATTTTTGGCTAGTAGATAGCTTCGTGATAAAGCTCAGCTTTGTCCCTAAGCTACCATTGACTGGTTTCTCTCCGCCATTCACATTCGCGGCCAGAAGTCTCGCGTGACATACTCTCAACGAGAGTCACGTCCGCCATTTTGTGCGCGTCCCTCCTTACACACACACACACACCTTATGTGTTATAGGATTATTTTTATTTCCATATCTAATCATATCACTGTTTAGTTTGTAGTTGTAAGTCGGAAGTTTATTGACTGCATTGTATTAATTATTAATTGATATTACTGCATAAATAAACTTTGTTATATTACAAAGAGAAGTGTTTTGGTTTGTTTTGCATACGCCTGTGTCATGCTGACGGGATGTCAGTGCTCGGATTCAAGCCTTCATTCATTGTTTTTTTCCCGAAAATCGATATTCGTTGGATGTTGAGTTTCCTAAGAAAACAATCTAATATTGAGACTGTTATACTATCTGGTTATTACTCCCTGATTCCAGGGTGGTGCCCCGTCAATGTTAATCCTTATTAATATTCTGTTGATTTATGACAATTGATAATTATCTTTGATGATTGTTGAATTTGAATGATCAATAAGCTAGTGTTAATTTTAATTAATGTATCATAGATGTTAATGATTGGTGATTATCTTTTGATAATTGTTGATTTAAAGGATTAAAAAAGCTAACATTGATTCTAATCAATGTTCTATTGATTTTAATCATTAATAATAAATTAATAAAATTCTGATAGTAACACTGATCTAAACAACCAGTAAAGCCCTATATATATATATATAACAGATAAAAAAAAGGGAAATATACAATAACGCAATAATGTTGTTAGAATATTTTATATTCAGATATACAGTTATGTGCAGGTGATGTAATGTATTGAAGAAGAGGTTGGATATGTTAAAGAACATAAATTAAATATGGATATAAGTAGGAATGGATGAATTAAACATTGCACATGACTGTACTGACAAAAGGAAAGTAATTGGGGCAGTTTTAACTGTTCATGAGGTGGATAGCCTGAGGGAAAAAATTGTTCCTGTGCCTGCCTTTAATGGAGTGGAGCAGTATAAAAACAAAGCAGATCTATTGTTTTCCTTCTGTTTGTGAAAGTATTTTGTAAAAAAAGACAGCAATAATGGTCTCATAAATATAATGAGTTTCAGTACCATCCTTATGTCATTGTAATGTTAGAACATCAGCCACTTTTAAACATTCATGTCGATCTTAACGATTTGAACAAACAAATCTATTAGTTTTCTGTTAATATAATACATTTCTTAAAGTTATAATTAAGTTTAGAGATTATTACAGAAACATATTATTTTATAGGCTAATAATGATAATCATTATTTGTTATTATTCTATAGTTTTGAATTTCCTTACTTGCATGTGGCATTGCTATGCAGTCCGGTTAAATCCTCAAGCCTTTATTTTGGCGGAAAACTGAAGTAGTTTCTGTTTCTAGTTGAGTTAACATGTCAGTGCAATGAAATCCTCGCATCTCCCCATCAGTCAACAAAAACCAGGTGTTATTGGGTTCTTTTAGATTTGTATAGTACCTTATAGCGGTACTAAAGTTTATCTGGAGCACTCATTGCACGACATCACACCAAATCAATATCGTAGCACATGTCACACAGGGCAAAAGATACAATTCGATAGAATGCCAATGCCAAAGTAAATGAACCACATTCCCCCTCCCTTCAGTTGGTCAGTAGATTCTGGTTCACGAATGGGGTGTACCAGTTCATTTTGTTTACAAATGAGATGTTTCACGAGTGCCGCTTCTTCAGAGCCCCTCTGAGTAAATGCTCCATTCCTGTCAGACGCCATATCACTATGCGCGCATTTCTGTAGCCAATAAAGCGTCAATCATGATTATCATTTGAATTTACCTGTAGCCATGGTTGTAATTCATCATCCAATGAGAAAAAATTCAAATGTCAACTCAGCAATATTCTTTATAACAATATTCATTAACAGGTTTTACAATTCCATGGAAAATAAACCTTACTGTTATAAAATGACAGTCTAGAGAATCATGTGCTTTCAACTTTGTGGTAGCAGTCTGGGGTGGGCTCTTTTGACAATGTCCCTGTGCACAAAGCTAAGTCCATATAAAAATGGTTTACCAAGTCTGGTGTGGAACAACTTGACCTGGCCTGCTCAAGGCTTAGCCACTCAGAACACCTCTCAATGCCCTTGTGTCTTACTCAACATTTAATGTAAAAAGCAAGGGCATTAATCCCTCCTTTTTCTGGTACAACAGCTTTCACTCTTCTATATAAAGATATAAAGAAATGCCTCCCTCTGCACCTTCATAGTGATATTTTAGGTATGTGGGAATGTCAATAAAGTTAAATAAAAAGGTTATCTAAAATGAGCAGAAAAAAAAAGTTTCCTAATTTTATTACATTAAAAAGGTTGAAAGAGCATTTCATAATTTTTTTCTGTAGTACAAACCAGAGAACTGGTGAGAAGTAAGAATTGCATTCATGTTCACAATATCTAAGCGATGGCAAGATTAAATACATTCATTCAAAATTATTCAGCTGAGGGAAAATAATTACGTTTTAATGGGAAAACGTAAAAGCCTGCTTAAAGGAAGGTTCCATGCTCAATACAAGTTAGGCTCAATCGACAACATTTGTTGCATAGTGTTGATTTTCACAAAAAATCATTTCTACTCATCCCCCATTTTCTTAAATAAAAAAAGAAGCAAAAACAGGATTAGAGTAAGGCACTTACAATGGAAGTAAAACCAGTTTTTGGAGGGTTTTAAAGGCTGAAATATTTTGCTCATATTTTCGTGAAAGCACTTAAAGAAGGTACATTACCTCCCTATTTGGTATCACTGTGCGGACATCATGCTACTGGGATTACTGCCGTTATATCATCATTACAAAAAATATAAATAAATATTGGATATAACACGGTCAAGGTTTGTAGCAGCCAATAATGTAATAACTGCCAATAATGTAATACATTTTCCATTCTTAATGTAATAAAAGTCAATAATGTAATAACTTACCAATAATGTAATAACATTTCTGAACCAATAACGTAATAACTTTTTGCTCATAATGTAATAAGTTCTTACATTATTGGCTGGGTTAATAAAAAAAGTATTACATTATTGGCAGTTATTACATTAACGGTAGTTATTAAATTATTGGCTACTACAAGGTTAGTAAGCGATTTTATCACACTAGAGTCAGGTTAACATGTATTATGTTTAAGTCGTCTGGTTATACTTTTAAAAACAATGTGTATTTTAAAGCAAATGTTAATTCCCTCATCATGTCAAGCACTCAAACCCAAGTGTAATCGATTTCTCCCATGAACGCACCAAGGAGACTGCTAATGTCAAGATTTATCAGAATGAAATCAAATGATTTTAAGCTCTTAAATCTTTTATGCTTTCGCTATGTGCCTTTTGGAGTTTGAAAGTGTTGGACCCCATTGTTTGAGACAGCATAAGGGTGAGTAAAGGATGAGAAAATTATGTTTTTTAGTTGAACTATTTATTTTGTGAAATAGTCCTGATCACTTCCATTGTAAGTGCCTTTAATGAACACACATTTAAATAAAAAAATTAAAAAAAGGATGAGTTTAAACTATTTTGTTGTTGTAATAAACATTAAGCCACAAATGCTTTCGATAGAACTTAAATTTGATTGAACCTAGAACATTCCTTTAATCACCCCTGTTTGTTCATGGAACACTGTTTTTCAGTGTCAGTCTCTGTCATAAAGCCCCAACGTCTGAGCAGCGCCACCCGCTGTGCTGGAGGAGTGAAGAAATACTCTCTTTGCTGAGGAGAGTAACTCTCCTCTGTGGGTACAATGTCTCTGTAGGTCCAATCCTGCCAGCAGAAGTTAAATTTCTCCAGCAGCTCTATCCTATCCTCCTGTGCGCTCACACAGTCTGGGGGATCTTTTTGCTGAAGTTCTGCTCCCACTTGCACATCCTTAACTACCAGCAGGGCTCGTATAGCAAACCAGCCACCCAGTTTGTGGTGTATACACACTCCAAACATCTTCTGTATGGAATAAGGAGAAAATAAACAGTGTTGCAGTCTTGAATGAAACCGACAAACAATACAACATGCTACAATTAAACAAAGATCAAACAATATACTGTTTGGAATTTGAGTAAAATTTTTTTCATTAAAGCTGAAGTGTGACATTTCAGTGCTACCAAACGAAACTGCAAAACCCTGCCATTAATCGAACAAACAGATAGACCCGGCCCAAACTCAATAGCTTAATTTTAATAGTTTTCTCTGCATATTAAGCAGTTATAGGATACATTATTTTATCTAGTGGTTGACCGATACGTCGCAGAGACCGATAAATCAGCCAATATTATGACTTTAATTATCAGCCGATAAATGTTCCTGTTTGGCCGATTTGTTTCTTGAGGGCGCTTGCATGTGAAGCGACTGAGACATGTAAACAACCAGTCACGGTTCATTTTGTTGTTATGTGCCATTGTGTTACTACAATAATAGACCGGTGTGCAACACAGTCTCATTTAAACGATCCGCATATCAGAGCCGCGGCAGACACATTTGAGCTCATAATGTTAAAGTGCTCGCTTGGTTCATTCTCCCTCTCTCTCCTCAACAGTTCCCTATAACATTTAACTGTCTTGTCTAATGATAAAAAGGCAAATATCAATAAAACTCATATCATATACCATCTGCTCTCGTTTTAACAGATGTAATAACCCAACCTCACACAACTTCAGCAGATCCAGCATCCTGTGGAATGCTCATAAATCAACTATATTAAAAAACTTTATTTTCTAATGATAAAAGGCAAATATCAATAAAACGTGTATTATATACCATTTGCAAATATGCAGATATCTCGTTTAAAACAGATGTCATTCACGAACCTCACAAAATTCCAGCGCATTCTTCCCGTCGAGCGCTCATATAATATATTACTCTGAAGCGCGTATTCAATCAGCCAGAATCAAAAACTTCAGGATCAGGATCAAAAGTTCCTCTGATTCATAAATCATGACGGTCTGACCTGTGACAATCCAAGCAGGCGATCCAGGCCATTTAAACTGTCAGGAGACTGTTGCTCGCACTGGATCCGCACTAGCACGTGAGTGCAACTTCAAGGCTGCTTCCGAAACCAGGAAAATGCTGCCTCCGGAGGCTGTATACGGAGGTAGGATGAAAATATGGTGCTTTTCAAACTGTTCGGAGATCAGTTTCCTTAAGAGTTCCATTCATTCAAAAACAGATGTCAGTTAAGCCATTAACCGATTAGGCAGCAAGGTAGCAAGACAGCTGCCTACGTTTTCGGATGCAGCCCAAGGTAAAAGCACTTCACGTGTGCTATAAGGAAATGTCTAATTCACTATGCACTGTATGAACAATTGGTTTGATTCTGTATTTTTGGAGTAAATGCGCTTTTTAATGTGCATACGCCATCCATGGTTGCTGGACTACTGTGTGTACTGTTATTTCCTTCTTCCTAATTTATATTAACAATTTCTTCATGTGCAAATAAATTACTAACATTTGATGACTGAACAGAAATCTGAAGAAACTGCTATCATTTAAAATACAATACAATTATTTTAGTTTTGTGTGAAATTGAGTAAATATAGTGCTAAATAAGAGTTTTTTTTTATTTTTTTTTTAGCAATTTTATGTTTGTTATTTACTATATTAAATTGTGTGATATATCGGCATTGTATCAGCCTATCGGCCACCCTGCACTCTGGATGTCGGCATCGGCCATTAAAACCCATATCGGTCGACCACTAATTTTAACATTAAAAAAGTTACTTCAGGTTTATGTTCTAATTTATTATTTATTTTTTGGAGTGTACAATATGAGAACAAGTTGAATTGAAACATTAAAATTAATTTCAGAATTTTGTACAATTTTGTATATATTCTCATTTGCTTTAATGACAGCATAAACACTCCACAAGTTTGGCAAAACCTGAAGATCTGTGTTATCCCAGTAAAATATGAGAATGTTCAAAGAGAATCTTGTGTGCTTCAATTGAAGCAAAGTTACTGTAGAGGCAATATCTAACCTCTTACATTCGGAGCGGCCTGGTACCGGCCGCTGATCACGAAAAAAATATATTATGATATTACTCAAACAGTTGCTCGATCTGCACAAAATAGGTGTCGTTTTAAAGCTTAGACTCTTACCTTTACAATGAATATAGCTGATCTAACAATTCTAAAATACTACTTTTAAATTTGCTGACAAAGTAGAACTGTTTCATTTTCATAATTCACAAATTTACAATCACAACAATCATATTTAGAACCAGTAAAAAGATGAAAAGATCACAGAGCCATGCGTCATTTACAGTATTTTGAAAGGTCTTGATTAGTAGAATATAATGAGCAAATTTGTTTCACTCAGAGATCAAACTATCAAATCAAATCACTTTTACTGTCACACAACCATATACACAAGTGCAATAGTGTGTGAAATTCTTGGGTGCAGTCATTCTACAGTGATTATTAGCGTGTGAAATGCACGTACGATAAACAGAGAAAACAGAATTATCATCACATTTTGGTTTATAACTTCATTTAAAATAAACATGATGTAGAAAATGGCATATCACAACTTACAGCAGATGTCTCCGAATAAAACAAGCCCACACTCGACGTAATACGATATGTAGTTCCTGAAATATTACTCAAAGAGTGTCATAACAAGCTATGGTGGCTATCACTAATGGTGTCTCTATGGCGACGGTTTCTCTGGTATCAATTCACTGAAACACATTGTCCTCATTGGCTGTCTAGAGAGTGTTAAGGTGTTTTCGACTTCATGCAGAGCTGCGCAGACCAGTCGGTGCTGGACTTGAAGCAGTGCATTTCGGTTAAAAAATTTTGTCCGACTTGAGATGGTGCCATCGCCGTGTCACCGTGACGTATGCCATGAAAGTGCTGCGAGAGCAATTCGAGAGCAGCCGCCTAGCTCAGCCGGCGCAGTTTCTCCAGAGCAGCTGCACGAGCTCTAAATGGACACAGCTTATTTGCGATTGGCCAGACTCGGACAACGGTGACGTGTTTCATGGGATGCGTTCGCAATGGCATGCTTCACAACAACTCTTACTACTTCTGCCATGTCAGTCTATGGCAGAAATAATAGTATGGTAGTATGCTATTACCAAGGTGTTTATTCTGACACCTCCAGTTCTGTGAAAACTCTCACAAAGCCGTGTTTTTCAAATCCGTGATTTATAACAGTACATTATGTTCATATCATGTTATTAGGGCTGTCAATCGATTAAAAATTGTAATCGAATTAATTACATGGTATGCTGATTAATCGTAATTAGTCGCATACATAAATATTTGCAGAGAAAGCCCCTCAAATAACAATAATTCAGTATATAATGATTAAATAATTATAAAAAGTTATATTTAAAATAGATTTTTTTTAAAATAAAGACAAAAAGACAATACAAAACGTTGCTACAGAATGCAATATATTGAACATAAGCCTATCAGTGGCCTACAATTCACAGCAATCCATTTTGCAACTGAATTCACCCAATGAGTCAATCAGTCCAAGATTTATTATAAGGGGTTTTTTAAGAATGCGTCAATGTACACTTGCATCAGACGGATGCTTTTGGAGCATCTCGATTGCATCATAAACATACCGTTTTTAGGATGCTGTGTCAAGTTAAACTATGTTTGAAACTTAGAAAAACACGTATTGAGATCCCTGCATTCAGATTTACGCTCCATCAAGCTGTGTTTGAATGCAAGAACATGTTCTCATCTTGTGATGTCTGCCCTTGGTAAGTGTGTTTTGTTCTCTGTTGCGTTGCCTATACAGCGAGTTTCTCTTACTGCCCCCTGGAGAAAACAGGTGGTACTCCATGCTTATGGACCGGGGACATGGTTAATTGCATTAATTTTTTTAACACATTTTTTATATAATCACACCCACAAAAAAAAACAAAACATGTTAAACAAACAGTCCTACATGCTATATTATGTTTGTCATAGTAATATCTTATAATATGTTTATTCATATAAAAAAATAAAAAAATTATTACAAATACTGACTCCTTTATTGGTATTGAAAGAATACAGGCTTTTGTCTTGTACACACAGCAGGCACTGTATTAAGCAGCACATAAACCTTTCAAATGAACAATATTTCTGATTATTTTGTGTAAAATTCAAGCATCTGTCTAACTGAATTCTACTTCGTCTGCAAACACTGCACGAGACATTGCATCTTCCGAGACTGATGTAGTTCAGTGCATGACAGGGAGAGCAAAGTGTCTGGCTTTAGGGCTCTGTTTTCAACTCCTCCGTCGAACACAACTTTAGATTCCATATCTGAACAATTCACGACAATTCAGACCAGGAGCGCACATACATAGACTGCGCACAAGAGGGTGATGGAATAAGGTGCCAAAGTGATCTGAATTTTATCAATAGGCAATTAGTTTACATAATGTTTATTTGTTAATTCGTTTTAATTTTTTTAATTTGTTTTTTTGTTTTGCATTCAAAGTTTTCACTTGTTTTAGTGTTCAATAAAACCTGCTAAAAATGTATACTTTACTCTTTGCTATTAGTTATAAGCTCTTATTTTTGGGTATGCCATTTAAGTATGAAATCCTTAAAAATGTCTTCAGGGTGAAAGGGGTTAACTTTACATTTACTAATGAGATCTGAATCAAGAAATTTTGCTCCGATCTTTCTCCTCTTATAACACCGCTAGTTCAGATGTTAGACATGTAAACATGGAAGTGTTTCACTGTACTGGCCACTGACCTTGTCTCCCCATGGTGGATTGTGAATATCTGACATCTGGTAGTAGTATGCTGCTCCTGATACGTGGGCTGCTGTCTGGGCAAGAAACTTGGGTCTTCTACTGGGAAGCATCTCATAATCATAACTGACATCCACAGATTGATTGGGAAAACACTGAATAGAAAAGATTGAGGAGTTTAAGACAATATGGTTGGATAATGGAATGAAGCTCTAGAATCAAGACAGAAACCTTGCTATTGGTAAAGTCACATTGTGATATTGTGCAGCTCACTATATACCTGAGAGACACAAGATGAGACTGTGTGACTGACACACTGATCCACAGGGTCTCTGACATTCTCACAGCTTTGGCTCTTTAAGAAAGGCAGGAATGCCCTCTCAAACATTGAAGGTGTGCTCAGGACCACTACTGCCAGAGTGTCTGCTGGATATGAGAGGTGATGAGCCTGAGATGTCACTGCATTATACCATCCAACCTGTAATAACCATGGAAATGACTATTAATAGACAGGCCTACCAAACACTTCCATTTAGGTTACATCTAGTGCTTATAGTTATACTTGTATTGGCTAAACACGTTTATCGCTCTCATTTCTGTATAAAGGTGATTGTGAGTGACCGTTTATGAACAGAACCAGCTATATATTTCACATGCATTTCTTATAGGCTACATGCGTTACAAGGACACCCATCCGAATAAGCCTTAAATCAGAAGTCCAGACTTTTTAATGATTTTTCATTATGTTCATTGAGCCAAACACATTACCTTGAAAGGATAGATTTCAAACCCGTACGATTTTAAACTCTCGCGGAGACTCTCTATACATTCCTTCACCTCTTTACTGGAGGTCGCCATATTTGAAAAGGGAACGCGTGGATATTGAGAGCTTCTACTCTCACGAAGTCCTTCGGATTTTCTTGCTCTCCTTTTTATCTACCGACAAAGTCAGGGTGAATTTTGAATGAAAATTACTGTCAATAGATGTGCATGACCTATTACGAGTCGATGCATTATCGATGTCTTTTAATCTTGACTTCCGTTGTGCTGCCACAAGGAATGACGGGAAATGTAGTTCTTCTTCTTCTTCTTCTTTAATGGCCATTCACTCCTTTGGAGTATTACCGCCACCTTCTGTACATTATACGTCCTGCATGGGTGAAGCGTCTGCAATTGTTGGGATGCGACACTTCACCCTACCCCGGGACAAATCAGAGCCCAGGCTTCTCTTTATACTACTAACTAATCTAACTAACAACTAAACTACTAAACTAATTTTATAAATATTACAAATTATTAATTTAATTATTAATTATTAATCATTGTTTATATATGTCCACATTTTATCGTAAGTGTACTAAACTAATTTTATATCAAATTAGTTTAGTAGACCAAGTCAAGACCAAGACCAGAGTGTATCGAGACCGAGTCAAGACCAAGACCAAGACCAGACCAGTGCGAGTCCCACACTGCATGACACATAAAATGTGAACATGCAAATCATAGGCACTCCTCAAATTGATCTGAAAGATCCACATTCCCATAAAAACACCCACAGAAAACAAATGAAGATTCCTCTTCATTCACCTCTTTTATTGCCATATATGTGTGTGTGTGTGTGTGTGTGTGTGTGTGTGTGTGTGTGTGTGTGTGTGTGTGTGTGTGTGTGTGTGTGTGTGTGTGTGTGTGTGTGTGTGTGCATACAGGTTTAACCTCAGTTGTGGGGACCAAATGTCCGCATCCAAAGACCTGAGTAAAACCTGAGATCACCTACACTGTGGGGATCAGCCAGCGGTCCCCACAAGGGAAATGGCATATTAAATTATGTTTTTTTGAAAATGTAAAAATGCAAAAAGGTTTCTGTGAGGGTTAGGTTTAGGGGTAGGATTAGGGGATATAATCTATAGTTTGTACAGTATAAAAATCATTATGTCTATGGAGAGTCCTCATAATGATAACTGCACCAACGTGTGTGTGTGTGTGTGTGTGTGTGTGTTTGTATCAGTGTACCATGAGAAATATCTTGATAAAATAATCAAAAGGCATTGCAGAAGTGAATTTTCCTTTGTTTTCTATGAGCAAACAAATACAAACAAACACTAAGGAGCTGAAATCAACTTAACCATCTTTATTCAACACTCCTTTTCCAAGTTTTACCATCCACCTAAAACAATAAAAAAAAAAAATTGCAAGCATTGCATCAGGTTTTCTGGATGACTCTTCCCCTAGAAACCATCAAGTACAGAATGTATCAAACAATTATTCAATACTTAAGTCTTCACTTTTCCCAGTCTTAAACAATACAGTAAGTTTATTTTTTTAGTTTTTTTATTTGAACCAACAACAAGCCTTGTATAAATGTGTGCAATTTGCTAACCACATAGCTAAATCTAGAAAATAGAACAATGAATGCCAAACATAAGCAAAGCAGACTATTTAAAATGTAAATTTTTCATATAAGTGGAGGCACATTACTCGGTCACCACTCTCTGCTGTCACAACTCTAGCTCGCTCACCTAAGTGAAGGAGCATTACCGTGGCATGTAGCATTGTCGGAGCTGACATGACCTTGATATAATGTACAGTAACTTTATATACATTAGCTACATAGCTTTATGTGGCCTGTCTCATCATTGTTTATCACCTTTGTATGAAATCTTCAGTTTTTTGGCAATTCCAAGCATTGTATAGCCTTCATTCCTCAAAACAATGATTGACTGACAAGTTTCAAGAGAAAGCGGTTTCTTTATTGCCATTTTTGACATGCCAGTCTATGGCATACTGTGGCAACTCAAAAACAAACACAAAGACAATGTTAAGCTTCATTTAACGAACCAAATAGCTTTCAACTGTGTTTGATATAATGGTGTTGGGCCTCATGTATTCAGATAGAAGACAAAGGCAGGCCTAACACAGTCGTAAAACCTAACTCAGGCCCCCACATACCAAGTCATAAATTATACTGATAAAAATCACGCCAAAATCCAACAATGGGAGTCCAAAACAGACTACAAATCCCATGAAGCCTTGCTCACTAAAGGATCATACTCTCAACTCCTATTGGATGAGGCACACGACAGAACGCACCTCCACCATGACATTATCAGGAGTAGAAATACCTCTGAAATGCTTCCGGGATTTGCTTCCAGCAACTTTGCTCGCCGTGTGTAGACGCAGCTCATCGCTGCTCTCAGGTGTAGCCTTGAGGCACAAGGAAGTAACGTCCGATTTAAAACTGTGGCCATACAATCTCCATCTCGCTGGACGAGTTGAGGCTACTCTGTGTTCCACTGAACACTCTAACGGATCCGAAGGAGACCGCCGAGCAATCCGCATCTTCATCCGTTTGCCTGCAGAAGTGAAGAGAAAAGATTTCTCTTCCCTCTTCAATTAAGTCAACGTTGCTGATTTCTCTGCCAGCCCGCCGAGAATCAGCAGCCGTACCGCCCGCCGACAGAGCGAGGAAACGGCCTCCCGTCATCACCCGAGCCTCGAAGAACCGAGTCTGAGTTAAAGGACGGATGAACACACATTCTGCATCCTCATGCGATTCAAGTAAGAGGTTTACGTCTGGGCAGAGATAGAATATTATAGTGTGTTATTCTTGTTTATCAAGGTTATTGCTTGTATAGTTTACGGACTGCCATGTCCGCTCATTATTAATACTCAGGGTATTAATTATCACGAATGTGATTTGCTGTATTTTAGTCCAACCACATTGGGCTGTTGTGCATTTCTGCCATCGCGGGTGAGACCGGCAAACTGAGTTTATCCATTAAAGAATCAAAGAACGCGGGACGGTTTACGAGCCGTCCACCGCGTCTCTGAGTGATAAACTAACAGCTGCTTTCTCTACCACGATCACGAGATCGGCTTTGGGACCGTCAATTAATTCTCTCTCTCTCTCTCTCTCGTACTAATCACACACACACACACACACACGCACGCACACGCGCAACCCCTCACAAACATTCTGGCACTCATTTTTGGCTAGTAGATAGCTTCGTGATAAAGCTCAGCTTTGTCCCTAAGCTACCATTGACTGGTTTCTCTCCGCCCACGTTCGCGGTCATATTCCCTGGCCGGAAGTCTTGCGTGACATACTCTCCACGGGAGTCACGTCCGCCATTTTGTGCGCGTCCCTCCTTACACACACACACACACACACACACAACACACACACACACACATACACATACACACACACACACACACACACACCCTCATGTGTTACAGGATTATTTTTATTTCCATATCTAATCATATCACTGTTTAGTTTGTAGTTGTAAGTCAGAAGTTTATTGACTGCATTGTATTAATTATTAATTGATATTACTGCATAAATAAACTTTGTTATGTTACAAAGAGAAGTGTTTTGGTTTGTTTTGCATACACCTGTGTCATGCTGATGGGATGTCAGTGCTCGGATTCAAGCCTTCATTCATTGTTTTTTTTTTTCCCGAAAATCGATATTCTTCGGATGTCGAGTTTCCTAAGAAAACAATCTAATATTGAGAGTGTTATACTATCTGGTTATTAGTCCCTGATTCCAGGGTGGTGCCCCGTCAATGTTAATCCTTATTAATATTCTGTTGATTTTTGATAATTGATAATTATCTTTAACAACTGTTGATTTTGAAGGATCAATAAGCTAGTGTTAATTTTAATTAATGTATCATAGATGTTAATGATTGGTGATTATCTTTGATAATTGTTGATTTAAAGGATTAAAAAAGCTAACATTGATTCTCATCAATGTTCTATTGATTTTAATAATTAATAATTATCTTTGATAATTATTAATTATTGCTAATAACCAAACCCGCTCCTAAAACGTAGTGCACTACATTTACTGGAGCCCCATATGAGGTTTTAATGAGTTAGATTAAATTAATTAATTTAAATATTAATTAATAACTAAAGAAATAATTACCAATTATTTCTGATAGTAACACTGATCTAAACAACCAGTAAAGCCCTACAATGGCAAGTGATTTTCTAGTACCAAATTAGTAATTTAGCATGATTACTCAAGGATAAGGTGTTGGAGTGATGGCTGCCGGAAATGGGGCCTGTCTAGATTTGATCAAAAATGACTTTTTCAAAATCAAACGTAACAGTCAGTATCTGGTGTGGCCACCAGCTGCATTAAGTACTGCAGTGCATCTCCTCCTCATGGACTGCACCAGATTTGTCAGTTCTTGCTGTGAGATGTTACCCCACTCTTCCACCAAGGCACTTGCAAGTTCCCGGACATTTCTGGGGGGATGGCCCTAGCCCTCACCCTCCAATCCAATAGGTCCCAGACGTGCTCAATGGGATCGAGATCTGGGCTCTTCGCTTGACATGGCAGAACACTGACGTCTTGCAGGAAATCATGCACAGAACTGACATGAGGGTCATGTCAGTATGAGCCTGCAGGAAGGGTACAACGTGAGGGAGGAGGATGTCTTCCCTGTAACGCACAGTGTTGAGATTGCCTGCAATGACAACAAGCTCAGTCTGATGATGCTGTGACACACCGCCCCAGACCATGACGGATCCTCCACCTCCAAATAGATCCCACTCCAGAGTACAGGCTTCGGTGTAACGCTCATTCCTTCGATGATAAATGCAAGTCTGACCATCACCC
Organism: Myxocyprinus asiaticus; assembly: GCF_019703515.2. NCBI lineage: Eukaryota > Metazoa > Chordata > Actinopteri > Cypriniformes > Catostomidae > Myxocyprinus > Myxocyprinus asiaticus. Next base: position 3,549,924 of record NC_059362.1, read on the forward strand.
CTGGTGAGAAAAAACTGCGACTCGTCAGTGAAGAGCACTTTTTGCCAGTCCTGTCTGGTCCAGCGAAGGTGGGTTTGTGCCCATAGGCGACGTTGTTGCCGGTGATGTCTGGTAAGGACCTGCCTTACAACAGGCCTACAAGCCCTCAGTCCAGTCTCTCTCAGTCTATTGCGGACAGTCTGAGCACTGATGGAGGGATTGTGCGTTCCTGGTGTAACTCAGGCAGTTGTTGTTGCCATCCTGTACCCGTCCCGCAAGTGTGATATTCGGATGTACCAATCCTGTGCAGGTGTTGTTACACATGGTTTGCCACTGCGAGGATGATCAGCTGTCCTTCCTGTGTCCCTGTAGCGCTGTCTTAGGCATCTCACAGTACGGACATTGCAATTTATTGCCCTGGCCACATCTGCAGTCCTCATGCCTTCATGCAGCATGCCTAAGGCACGTTCATGCAGATGAGCAGGGACCCTGGGCATCTTTATTTTGGTGTTTTTCAGAGTCAGTAGAAAGGTCTCTTTAGTGTCCTAAGTTTTTATAACTGTGACCTTAATTGCCTACCGTCTGTAAGCTGTTAGTGTCTTAACGACCGTTCCACAGGTGCATGTTCATTAATTGTTTATGGTTCATTGAACAAGCATGGAAAACATTGTTTAAACCCTTTACAATAAAGATCTGTAAAGTTATTTAGATTTTTACAAAATTATCTTTAAAATACAGTGTCCTGAAAAAGGGATGTTTCTTTTTTTTGCTGAGTTTATATATATATATATATATATATATATATATATATATATATATATATATATATATATATATATATATAAGCAATATCACACGAGCAAGAGTGCAATATGGCCCTACATCAGCACTGCTGTGATTCGGCCGCAGGTCAAGTGCCACAGGTAATCAATGCAATGCTGATTTATGGCCATATAGCATGATTGCGAGTGTGATAATGCTTTTATACAACAGTTCAATGAACAAGTAATTTTTTTTAAATTAGGAAAAACTGAGTACGGTCATAAAAAATGCATTAGTGCATAAAACTACTTTCTTACACCACGGATCAGAATCTGCTGTTGCTGGTTCAAACCAAATGATGTGTCCAAGCCTCTCAAAAACATCACTTTAGAACTACTAGTATCACGGCTTGGGCTGTTTCTAACATGTTATTGGAGAAACAAGGATGTGTGTGTGTGTGTGTGTGTGTGTGTGTGTGTGTGTGTGCGCATGAGAGAGAGAGAGAGAGATGGAGCGTGTGCGATCATCTGTTGATGATGCTGTAGTCTGTTAGTCAGCTTTCTGAAGTGAAATTCATCCTATTTTCTCAATGGAAAAATAGCCGTCCAAGCAGGGGTATTCCTCCCTATTTTGTGGTAGCTGGTGCGCTGGTGCGAGTCATTTACGATAAAAAACGCAATCTCCTCCGCCATTTTGAACAGTATGTCCTCTCCAATGTGGAAACTCCGGTAAGAGGTAAGCGCCTTGAGTTTGTGTAATTAATCAGTCTGTTGTGTCTCTCAGTTTTGATGAGCCTTAATGCTGAAGTTGTTAGTTTAAAGCCGTTTAAAGCTATTTCCTAGCTTTAGTAGTGTAGATGTAATATGAGCGATCACGGAAGTGCTGTTGAATATAAACACTGAGTGACGCTGACTCACTTTACATCACCTAACTGGCACATATTACACACAAAAATGTTTTTTTTTTTGCCGCCACATGCTGGCTAAAATATGTAATGTCACAAAATTAAATGTAAAGAGACAGATAGCTCTTAACACATTTGCACTGCTCTTACACTTTAGTTTAGTTTAGCAGTTCATGTGCTGCTGCTTGCCGACCTTTCTTGCCATTTGTTTATACATTTTCCATTTATTACAGATTTTGCCTAATTCCTCCCCATGGGTATTGTAACATCCACCATCCTTTTATCTAATGCTTCTTTAGCTAGTTTATCAGCAAATTCATTCCCTATCAGCCCAACGTGTGCCGGCACCCAACACCAATACACCATTACACCAAATTCCTTTAATCTATTTAATAATGAATAGATTTCCATTAATATATCCTCTCCATCTGATCTAGCATATAAGATGCTTTTTAGGGCCAAAGAATCTGAGCATATTACCACCTTACTTGGTTTAACCTGTACAACCCATTGCAAGCCTAATTTTAAAGCAATTCAATGAATATTCCGGGTTCAATACAAGTTAAGACCAACCAACAGCTTTTGTGGCATAATATTGATTACCACAAACATACATTTTGACTTGCTGGTCTTTTTCTTAAAAAAAAAGAAAAAAAAAAGAAGCAAAAATCTGGGTTCCAGTGAGGTACAATGGAAGTGAATGGGGCCAATCCGTAAATGTTAAAATACTCACTGTTTCAAAAGTATAGCCACAAGACATAACCAATATGCGTATTAACATGATTTAAGTGTGATAAAATTGCTTACTAACATTTTCTGTTTAAAGTTTTAGGAAATTTTACAACTTGATTGCCATGACGATGTAATGTCAACAAACCCTTAAACCAGGGATGTCAAACTCAGTTCCTGGAGGGCCGCAGCCCTGCAGAGTTTAGTTCCAGCCCTGCTCCAAAATGCCTCCTTCAAGTACTCCTGAAGACCTTGATTAGCTGCTTCAGGTGTATTAAATTATGGTTAGAGCTAAACTCTGCTGGACTGTGGCCCTCCAGGAACCGAGTTTGACAACCCTGCCTTAAACCCTAAAAAGACTGTAAAAATGATGATTTAAACAACTTTACAGCTCAAATAATTTTTAACAGAAGAATTAATGTGTGCTTTATAAAAGTATAAGCTTTACATTTCTGTCTTTAAACCCTCCAAAAATTGTCCCCATTCACTTCCATTGTAAGTGCCTCACTGTTTTTTTTGTTTTTTTTTAAAGAAAATGACAGACAAGTCAAAATAATTTTTTGCTGTAGTCAATATTATTCCACAAATTCTGACGATTGAGCTAAATTCATATTGAACCCGGAATACTCCTTTAATTCTACAGAATATAGAGACAGTTTATTAGATAACTTCAGGCTTATCTGTATTTTAAACCTTTTAACTGATTGGTTCTTTAGATCCATCTGTATACACCTGTAAGGCTGCATAAAATGTCTCAGTCAGAAGAGAACTTACCTCACTTCTGATATTATATCCTTCTTCAGACGTTTTCCAAGCCTCTAATAAACTCTAATAAGTTCTGGAAACTTCCATGGTGGAGTACCAGACAGAGGCACAGTAGGGCAGAAGATTATATTATCAAGGCCACATTCCTTGACCCACTGCCCATATTTCCACCCAAAAATGTTGCCCCCAATATTTTTATATTCCCAACAATCCTCCATAACTATGCAGGTACAGTGACTGTTCACTGCTCCTTGTAGATTCACTCAGTATGTTACAGCCAATTTCTAATGGCATCTCTCCCATTTCTACCTTAATTGCATCTACTGGGGATGATCTTATTGCTCGACAGCATATTCCTATTCCCAAGGCTCTAGACTGTATAATATCTAATTTCTTCAAAACTGTCTTAGCTTCTGCCCCCAGTACATGCAACCATAATCTATGCTAGAATGTATTAGAACTTGGTATATATATATATATATATATATATATATATAGCAATGAACTGTTACTAGCTCCTCAGTCATAACTGGCTACTGTATACATGCAATTAATTATATTTTTACACTTTATTTAAATTGTATTCATATGCTGTTGCCAGGTCAGTGTTTCATCAAACCACAAACTGAGATATCTGAATTCTGGCTCTCTTTCTACTGGTTAACCATATAACTTCAAGGTTATTTGATCAAAAGTGCACTATAAACAATAATGTGTAGTGGACAAAAAACTTGAATAATCATATTAAAATATGTAAACAAGAGTGTTGTTTATCTTCCTCAACGCACATAATATTTTGGTTATAAAAGTGTGAACTAATAATATAATATCAAAATGAAAATACCACGTTATGACTCCGGATCTGCACGTGAATATATCATAGTGATCACAGGCAATAAAGCGCAACAGTCTGGTTCCGTAAGTAAAAATCCCATTAATTTTTTTCCATTGACAAATTGATTTTCAACGAAACTTATAAAACATTTAAATACATATTGTACCATGAGCTCCCAATTCATTCATTGATGGTATAAGCTTCCGTTGAAGCCATCAGTCTGCATTATTTCAACTTCATTGTTTAAAAACTCTTGTTGTTTGAGAGCAGAATTCCTGGTGAACAACTACATTACCCATGTTCTAGCAGAGTAGCTTCACCAATCAGAGAACGGCGGCCAGCGAAGCCCACAAAACGAGCCCAGGAGGGACCGCCCACTCCAATGACAAACTGTGAATGACGCAATCAAGTCAGTCTCCCTTCACTCCATACTCATTTTCCTTGTAAAAATCATATATCGAGTCTTTGGTTCTGAAAATGTTAACTCCCAATCCAAGGACCATTCCTCAACCTCTCTGATTCCCCTCTTAACTACATTTTTTAAATTTCTACCTCTTTTCCATAATGCTCCATCATCCACATACAGAGCCATTCCCATATCTGGTTTTATTTTGTAAAATACATAATTATTAAATTAAACCGCAATGGACTAATTACACTGCCAAAAAGTCATATGAAACTGATAGTTCCTCTCCAATTCTTACCCGAAAGGTACGTTCAAATAAAAATGTATTACTTTCATGAAGTATCATATGCCTTTTCTACAGTTAAAACAAGACTGCAATTAGGGATTCTTTCATTACTAGAGCTTTTTTATTTTTTTTATTTTTTTACTTCATTTTCAAACAATACCAAGTTATCTATTGTAGATCTACCTTTCCAAAAACCACTACGAAATTGTGACAATATTTCCTTTTTCTCCATAGCATAATTAAGCCACATGACAGTCTTTTTTGCCATTATTTTACATAATGAAGAGGTAAGAGCATAACTGCTGTATTTTGTTACATCTTTCCCTGATTTAGCTACTAGAATAACAGCTGCACTTTTCCAAGCTTTAGATAGGATACCTTCATTCCATATATGATTGTATAAGTTCAACAACACTTTTAAAGCTACCATTGGCAATTTCATTAATATTTTACAATTGACCATGTCTTTCCCTGGTGTTGTATTTCTTGAAGTATTAATATTCCTGTGCCTTCTAATAATGGAATAGACTGATTCGCTGCTAAATTAATTCCATCCACTACTTTACTATATTTTTCCCTCAATAATTCCTTCCAAGGACAGGCTATTAAATGCTTCTTTACAAAACATTTAACATTTCTCCCAGTTTGCCTTTTTATATTCCCATCTTAAACCATGATTTTTCTGTTGTACCGTATTTTGGATAACATATATAAATGAAAAATATCCCTACTCTGGGGCGTGTCCAGATGGGGGGCAAAGGGTGGCCCTGGCCCCCCCAGAACTGATTGGTCATTTCACAAGTCGGAGGCGGGCCTTCAATAAAACCAGGTAGAACCTGGTATAAATAACCCTCAGTTATTTATAGCTTAGTTCTTAGTTGATTATATTAGTATAACATTAAAAGCCACAAGATATGTGTTTTTATGTTTTTACTGTTATTATATTTTTTTTAGTTATTTCGCCTATCGGGACTTTTATTTTGAAGTGCCTCTGAAGAACGGGAGAGTTAAGACCAGTTAATGAGCCACAGTGTAATTAACAGAGTTTGAGGGTACGCTTACACAACAACGATGCACTAAAAACAGAAAAGTTTTTCCTTTGCATTTTTGAAAATTTTCGTGTACAGACAACAACGTTGTCAAAACGATTCCCATTCACACTGATCCGCAAAAATGACTGTATTATGCATGCCAGGCCAGTAGTTGTCAATGTCACTTTGTAAAGAAACACTACGCACTTGCGCACATAAGCATTCTTCCACAGAGTGGTGAATACAAACAATGAAGATGGCGAAAGCATCAAGCAATTTTGTCTGGACGGACGATGAGGTTGCTTTATTACTACAATTACTTTGTTGGAGAAGTGTCAATAAACTCAAAATCTTGAGCAGCACAAACACAGTCCTGTAGTCCGCCATTGTAGTTTTGAATGTCTCGAGCGTTTTTTTGAAGTACTCGCGCGCATGCCTATAGACTGAACACGTAATATGCGTGTGCATGATGTCATCGTTTTCACAAATTCGTGTTTTTGTATGTTTACACGGAAACGATAACGGCATCATTTTCAAAAACTAGCCCTTTGAAACCCGTTTTCAAAAGTTTGCGTTTTCAGGCCCCAAAACGCTGTTGTCGTGTTAACGAACAGCCAAAATGCATATAGAGTTTTCCGTTTTTAGTTGAAAACTTTGTCGTGTAAACGGCACCTTAAAGTGGACATTTGCCCATTTATTTTTTTATTTTGTATCTAGCACCTGGTTGATAAGGGCACAAGGTGAGTAATTTTTATTTTATGTTAATATTATCTTTGTGTTTCTGTCAGTTTCTTTGGTTTACGGTCAGTTTTATGTTGTTTATGCTAAGATGTTGGGTTAAATGTGTGATTTTGTTGTAAAATAGCCAATTGTGTTGTCTCATTGTTTTGTTTAAATCAATTTCCCCCTGCAAGTTCCCATACTATTTTACATACTATTTTATTTGCATGTTTTAGCTCTTACGGTGTGTTGTGGAGAATATGTGAAAGGAATAAAAGGAAGACAATCAATGAAAGAGAGCAAATTTGTTTTATTTAACGAGGTTTCTACACCTCGTTGGTTTAAATTGGAGGGGAAAGCAGTGTCAGGAAAATATTGTTTAAAACAAGTGGACTGTACAATGTGACAAAAAGCATTATCCCGTTCGAGATCTGCACGACAAAGTCCCACGCCTGACCTCTCCCACTGAAATTTACTCCATGTTTACGCACGTTGCCCACAGTGATTTTCTTCCCGACCGCTCCTGTTCCCTCAACCCCGCATTTGTTTTCCACATAGGGCAAAAGCCATAGAAATAGACAAGTGTACACATGTAAAAACTTTCTTAACACTAAATTGACCATATTCTTGTCTGAGTTACACTTGATGATACAGTGTGCCCACGCTTTGCTCTGCCATTCTTCTAAAGCCCTGATGACTACCTGCCTGCTCAAAATATTGTATAATTTGATGCATGTGCTGGGACAGCCCTGTTCAGACATACCAGTGAATGCTCTTCCATAAATTTTTCTACTTTTTTCCCATTATTGTCTGTGTCCTTACCACCCCATAAGCTGTTATGAGCATTAAAATCCTGATGCTGCGATACCGCCTGCCTGATGGTAGCAGTGAGAACAGCCCATGGCTCGGGTGGCTGGAGTCTCTGATGATCCTCCAAGCTTTTTTCACACACCGCCTTGTATATATTTCCTGGAGGGAGGGAAGCTCACCTCCGATGATGTGTCTGGCAGTTCGCACCACCCTTTGCAGTGCTTTGCGGTTGTGGGTGGTGCTATTGCCGTACCAGGCGGAGATACAGCCAGTCAGGATGCTCTCCACAGTGCAGGTGTAGAACCGTGTGAGGATGTGGCGGTTCATTCCAAACTTCCTCAGCCGTCTCAGGAAAAAGAGGCGCTGATGAGCCTTCTTCACAACGACTTCAGTGTGGACGGACCATGTGAGTTCCTCAGTGATGTGGACACCCAGGAACTTGAAGCTGCTGACTCTCTCCACTGGTGCTCCATTGATGGTGATGGGACTGTGTTCTCTGTCTTTTCTTCTGAAGTCCACCACAAGCTCCTTTGTCTTACTGACGTTGAGGGAGAGGTTGTGCTCCTGACACCAGTGTGTCAGAGTGTGCACCTCATCTCTGTAGGTTGTTTCATCATTGTCAGTGATCAGACCTACCACCGTCGTGTCATCAGCAAACTTAATGATGGCATTGGAGCTATGTGTTGCCACACAGACATGTGTGTACAAGGAATACAGTAGTGGGCTGAGAACACAGCCCTGCGGGGCTCCAGTGTTGAGGGTTAGTGATGAGGAGATGTTGCTGCCTATTCTAACCACCTGGCGTCTGCTTGAAAGGAAGTCCAGGATCCAGCTGCACGAGCTGTTTAAGCCCAGAGCCTGGAGTTTCTCATCTAGCTTAGAGGGCACTATGGTGTTGAATGCTGAGCTGTAGTCTACAAACAGCATTCTCACATAAGTGTTCTTTTTTTCCAGGTGGGAGAGAGCATTGTGTATTGTAGATGCAATGGCATCATCAGTGGAGCGGTTGTTGCGGTAAGCAAACTGCAGCGGGTCAAGATTGAGTGGCAATACAGAGCAGATGTAATCTCTGATTAGTCTCTCAAAACATTTGCTGATGATGGGGGTCAGAGCAACAAGACGCCAGTCATTTAAACAAGTTATTTTTGATTGTTTTGGTACAGGCACAATGGTGGATGTTTTAAAGCATGTGGGGACTACAGACAAAGAGAGGGAAAGGTTGAAAATGTCCGTAAAAACACCAGCCAGCTGGTTCGCGCACGCTCTGATGACGCAGCCCGGAATGCCGTCTGGGCCCGCGGCTTTGCGGATATTCACCCGTCGGAAGGATCGGGTTACATCCGCTACAGAGACGGAGAGTGAACTGACCTCTGTAGCTTCAGCTGCGAGAGATCTCTCCACGAGGGCGTTGTTATTTCCCTCGAAACGAGCATAAAAAGTATTTAGCTCATCCGGTAGAGAGGCAGCGGTGTTCATGGCGGACTTTTTATTCCCTTTAAAGTCCGTGATGATGTTAATTCCCTGCCACATGCTTCTAGAGTTGGTGGTGTTAAACTGTCCTTCAATCTTGCTCCTGTACTGGCGTTTTGCTGTTTTGATAGTTTTTCGGAGGGCATAACTGGCTTGTTTATGCTCCTCCGCGTTCCCGGAATTAAAAGCGGAGGTCCACACATTAAGTGCCGCGCGAACATCGCTATTGATCCATGGCTTCTGATTCGGATAGATTCGTACAGTTCTGGTCGGAATCACTTCCTCTACGCACGTTCTGATGAAACACATTACGCTATCAGCGTAGAGCTTGATGTCGTCATCAGAGGCGGACCGGAACATCTCCCAGTCTGTGTGATCAAAACAGTCTTGTAGCATAGAGTCTGATTGGTCCGACCAGCACTGGATCGTTCTGAGGGTGGGTGCTTCCTGTTTCAATTTCTGCCTGTAAGCGGGCAGAAGCAGAATGGAAGAGTTGTCCGATTTGCCAAATGGTGGGCGGGGGAGGGATTTGTAGCCATCCCGGAAGGGAGAGTAGCAATGGTCCAAAACCCGGTCCCCTCGTGTGTTGAAACTAATGTGCTGGTGATATTTTGGTGCGACTGATTTTAAACTGGCTTTATTAAAGTCCCCGGTCACAATGAACGCGGCCTCAGGGTGCGCGGTTTCCTGCTCACTTATACTCCCATACAGTTCCTTGAGTGCCCGGTCTGTGTCGGCTTGTGGGGGGATGTACACAGCAGTGATAATGACCGCTGTAAATTCCCTCGGTAGCCAGAATGGTCGACACAGAAGCATAAGAAATTCCAGATCAGGAGAACAGAAAGACTTGATGGAATGTACGTTCCTCTGATCACACCAGGATTTGTTGATCATAAAACATACACCACCTCCTCTAGTTTTACCTGAGAGGTCTTTCGCTCTGTCCGCTCGGTGCACGGAGAACCCCGCGGGTTCAATGGCTGAGTCTGGAATCTCCGCAGACATCCAATTTCTGTTAGGCAGATAATGCAGCAGTCCCTCGTCTCTCCTTGGAAAGAGATCTGCGCTTCCAGCTCGCAGAGCTTGTTATCCAGAGACTGAACATTTGCCAGTAGAATAGTGGGTAGCGGGGGTCGATTTGAACGCCGTCTTACTCTGATGAGAACGCCGGCTCTGTTTCCCCTTTTCCTCCTGCGTTTCCGCGGCCGTGCTGCCCAGACAAAGGGCTCTGCTTGCGTGTTTGTAAACAGCGGGTCGGCATTGAGGAATGTGAAGTCCGGTTTTCGGTGTGAGATCGCTGAACCAATGTCCAAAAGTGTTTGTCTGTCGTAGACAATAAGGCAGACAACATCCAAGACAAAAAACATAAGAATTATGAACAAAACAAACAAAACATTGCTATGTTGTGTCGGAGCTTGCAACGCAGTAGCCATACTCGGCACCATCTTGAGTCCAAAAACGATTTATTTCATTATTAGTTTAAAAAAACAATATTAAAAAACAAATAATAACTTGTTTTTCATAATTTCAATTTAATGCACAAGTTAAAAATATGAAATTGGAAAAATAGCCAGGGGTGTGTCATATATTTCACTACTATATGGCTTGAATATTTGATTTGCACATCTGGGTGGGTCTGAAATGTCCCTTTCTTCTGATTGGTCAACCTGCACCATCGTCCTTTCAATGCTGTGAGACAGAATAAAAGTTCTCTGCTGTTTAATTGTTCAGATAAATTTGTCTCAATTAATATTGAATTCTTTACCATTTATTCTCCAAAACTCGCCACATTTATTGCAGCTTATACTGGACCCCAAAGTAATATTGTCCCTTTGAGTCATTTCTTTCATTGAAATGGACTGATCTGGTCAGAGCATTCCTCAAGTAAACAATTCACTGATTTGGTCTTTTGGTCTGACTCAAATGAGTCAAATACCGGTGAGTAAAATGATCCTCAGAGCTCAAATGTTAAAAACACCTATTTGCCCACACTGACATTTATTAAAATGCATTTAAAGTATGTAAAACATCTGAAACACGTGATGAATTTAAAGAACCGATGAACCGGTTCACCGGTTCATTGAAACGAACTGCTCAAATCTACAGATTCTCGGAAATGAGTCGGACTTCTCAAGGCTGCAACCCTATTTTAATGCTTGTGCGTGCGAGCTGATGTAATGCATGCTTTTATCGTAAGCCAAGAGTGGTTTCCTAAGACTTTATATACAATAAGGTAAGTAGTGTAATTAAAGTGTCTTTTAATGTCTAGTCAGAACAACAAATGGATGCGTTTGTGAGGGGAAAGCTTTTAGAGTGGCGGTTACCTTAGTTTTTTCGACAGGTTTAATGGTAAGTTAATGTTTATTATACAATTTTAAACCTTTTAAAGATATCAGTTTTTAATCTACTCACCCTCATGTAAGAAAAGTGATAGTTCACCCAAAATGAAAATTATCTCATCATTTACCCTTATGCCGCCCCAGGTGTGTATGAATTTCTTTCTTTTGCTGAATACAAACAAAGATATTTCTGCTTTGTAGGTCCATACAATGTAAGTGAATGGTGATTAGGCCTTTTAAATTCCAAAAAGAAGATCAGGTCAGCATAATAATTATTATTATTATTATACAATAATTATTTAATTAAATTATAATAAAAAAAAAAAAATGTCTTAACAGATGAAGCTGAATTTTTTGGCCACATTAACTGTGGAATATGTTGTTAACTTTGGTTTCTCCTGGAATTTCTGATATTAATATCTGCCTGAAACAGAATTTTCGTTCATCTGTTCATGTATAACAACATTATTCTGGAGGTAGGAGATGTCAAGCAAAATTTGAAATGTCAAGCACATTTTTTTCAGTGAATAATAAATACAAATTCAGGCTTTAAAAGAAATATAATAAATAAATATAGCCTACAAACAGGTGAAAGTCTATCAGGAATTTTTATGATAGGACACCATTATTTAGTTAAATAATAATAATAACAATAATATTAAATTTATACAGTGCCTTTTCAGAGCTCAAGAACACTTAACATTCTCAAATTTAACACAGTTTAAAGAAGAACAAGAAGAAAAAAGACAGAGCAAGTTTAATATTCTTTGTTTTACATATGCAGGAATATTTAGAATAGATGAATACTATATGGAGCATTTAAACCTTTATGGTGCATTTTAACTTTTTTCAGAATAAAGTCTTAACCAGATAATTACCTTAATTGCTGATGTGAATATAAATGTGGTCAACTTTAAGAGATGGTGTCATGGTGCGTGAGGGGAGAGACAGTACCCAAAAGCAGAGGGAAAGTTCAATTGGAATTTATTTAAACAACTCAACCAGTTCCTTTTTCAAACTTAAAGCAAGCAGTAGCCCAGACGATTCTCCTGAGATGCGGGCAGACATCCGAGGAATCCTCCACCACAGTACTGGGCTCCGACAGGTGAGAGCGAATGCAAGCAGACAGGTAACCGCATCTCAATAGACAGGCAACCAGCGGATACATGACCTCACTCCCACTACATAAAAGAGAACAGTTAGACTTCACCATAGACAGCACACATGTGAACAGTCACACCACAGTAACAGTCACAGTACAAGTTACACCACAATGATCCGACATCGGACATGACACACGCAGGAGTTTAAATAAGAGAAACAAACACGGGGCCGCTTGCAATTGAAGGTTGTAATGATCAGCATTCCCATGGAAACAATCAGGGCTCCCATAGAAATGCTGATTCAGCATGCCAGCGACACCTGAAACACATAAGGGCAAAACGTAAACATGCTTTGACAAAACAGACATGGGATGATAATGCTACGGTCCTCTGGCAAAGACAGGGGAACAGCCTCCATGGCTATGAGCACAGGCTGTGATGGGGAACAGCCTTCATGGCTGTGAACACAGGCAGGGACAGAGAAACGACCTCTGCGGTAGTGGGCTCTGGCAGTGGCAGGGGACCAGCCTATGTGGCAGTGAACACAGGTAGGGACAGGGAAACGACCTCCATGGTCGTGGGCACTGGCAGGGGACCAGCCTTTGTGGATGTGAACACAGGCAGGGATAGGGGAATGACTTCTGTGGTTGTGGGCACTGGCAGTGGCCAGGGAACAGTCTCAGTGGCTGCGAGCACTGGCAATGACAGGGGACTGACCTCCGTGGTCGGGGGCACCGGCAGGGACAGAGGAACAGTCTCAGTGGCTGCAAGCGCTGGCAGTGACAGGGGACCAAACTCCGTGGTTGGGGGCACTGGCAGGGACAGGGGAACAATCTCAGTGGCTGTGAGCGCTGGCAGGGACAGGGGACCAGCCTCCATGGGCAGGAGCACTGGCAGCAACAAGGGAACAGCATACGTGGCCGGACGCACTGGCAGCGACTGGGGAACGGTCTCCTTGGCCGAGAACACTGGCAGTGACTGGGGAATGGCCTCCTTGGCCTCGAACGCTGGCAGCAACTGGGGAACGGCCTTCTTGGCCTCGAACGCTGGCAGTGACTGGGGAATGGCCTCCTTGGCCTCGTATGCTGGCAGCAACTGGGGAACGGCCTCCTTGGCTTCGAACGCTGGCAGTGACTGGGGAACGGCCTCCTTGGCCGGGAACGCTGGCAGCGACTGGAGAACGGGCTCCATGGCCTGGCATGCTAGCAGCGACTGGGGAACGGCCTCCGTGGCTGGGAACGCTGGCAGCGACTGGGGAACGGCCTCTGTGGCCGAGAATGCTGGCAGCAACTGGGGAACGACATCTGTAGCCGGGAATGCCTGGGGACCAGGAGCCCTTCTCCTCCTCCTCCAGGCGCCAGGAGCACTGCTATGGTAAGGCCTTAATTACCTCGTCAAGCTCCTCCAAGGTAATCTCAGAATCAAGATAATTTTTTTGCTCAGTCGTCAGTTTAGGGAGTTCTAATGGTTCCACAAAGTTTCTAATATCTTCATCATTAGACAAAGATGTGGAACTATAAAGATCAAGATATAATTCTTTAAAAGCATTATTAATATCAATGGCTGAGTTAAAAATTTCACCACCAGCAGATTTCACTGAGGGAATGGTAGAAAAAGACCACGACTCAAAATATGACTGTCTTGCCCTGAATAACCAAAACTTCACCTTCTGCAACAAAATAGTTTTATATCTGTATTTCAATCGGGTCAATTCTCTGAGGCCATCAGATGACATTCGCCGCTTCAATTCTGTCTCGGTACTTTTAATATTCTCTTCCAATTCCACGAGTTCTCGTGCCTTGAGGCATACTGTATGATCCGACCCCTAAGAACTGCCTTAAGTGCCTCCCAAGCCACGCCCACAGAGGATACTGAGGACCAGTTGGTCTCCATATAAACATTGATTTCAGCCTTTAACATTTGTTGGAAATCAGGATTTTGCAAAAGGGATACATTAAAGCGGCAACTATATGATTTATTTTTCTCCATATGTGGCAACACCTCTAAACTCATTGGAAACAAAAAAATGTTTCCAATTGAGCAATCAACAACAGATGAAATGAGGGACTTAGATATAATTAAAAAAAAATCTATTCTAGAATAAATCTTATGGACTGATGTAAAAAATGTATAGTCCCTACCAGATGGGTTCAAAAGTCTCCAAAGATCTGTATTTTTACCATCTTGTGAAGCGTCAATGCTGCTTCAGGGGGCTTACACACTTTTGCTTCACTATGATCAAGGACTAAGTCCATCAAAAGATTAAAGTCTCCTCGGAGGGGTGCTAGCGGCTTGAAACATCCCTTCAAGATCTATAAAAAGTACTGATAATCATCGTTAGGTGAGTAAATATTAGCCAAAATCAACCTTTGCCCCTGAATTTCTGCTAAAACAATAATGACTCTTCCTAATTTATAATTAATCTGTTTAAGACATTTGAATTGTAGATGTTTACTCTCAATATAATGACTCTTAATTGAGCCAGCGCTAAAGAAAACATGCCCACCCCATATCTTCCCAAATTTTTCAGCTTCCTGCGAGGAAAGATGCGTTTTTTGAAGAAACACTATATCATATTTCTTATGTTTAAGAAAAGAAATAACCTTCCTTCTTTAATGGGGTGCCCCAACCCATTCACATTCCATGTGGAGAGAGACAGTCCATTCATATTAACATTTGACATTTTCACCTATTAGAGAAATTAGATTATGTGTCAAAAATCAAATTATAAAGACCACATTCCACATTAGTGCAACAATCAAACACCGAAATTTCCCCAGAACAGAAAAAACAGAAAAAAGAAAAACGTGTGCATTAACCCCTGCGCACGACAGCGACCAACTGGCGTCCATCCCTCTAAACTCAAACAGTCCATGTATGCCTAAGAGAGTCCCCCGCGACAACTTTGCCATCAGATTGCTCAAGTCCGGTGCTTCTATACAAAAAATTGTAATACAGAATTACACAACAGAAGATAATCTATAAAACACACTCCAGCTCATAAGCGGAATAAACACAAAAAATTGTAGATTCATCCACTTAATTGTCTCGAAGTTGTGTTCCTCCACAAAACATCGTTTAGTTCTTTAGGCAGTCAAACTCACTCCAATGTCCTGCAAGAATACTGCACAAAACCAACTCCATCCGACAGGAGACATAAGCACCCAAAACAAGCAGATTCATGCACAAGCTGTCCCGAAGAAATTATATTACAGAAACAAACTCCAGCTGCTAGGCGGAACCAGCACAAAACGAAACAAAAAAGGCGCACAGCTTCCTTGGACAATCGAGTGTATGTTCAGTGAGACAGGTCCACTAAACAGCAACATGAAAATCACCCAAGGGCTTACTCATTCCAGTGTTTTACGTAGGCCAATGCTTGCTGTGGGCATGTAAATATTTTGCGGCCATCCTTAGCATCTATTCTCAGTTTGGCCGGGAACATCAGTGCAAAAGCGATCTTCTGTTGATGTAAGAGTTTCTTGCATTCCTTGAATCGATCATGTTTCTCTCTTGTCGAATTCGCAAAGTCTGGTAACAAGAAAATGTTGTGGTTCTTCCAGGAAAGCCCTCCTTTACTCCTCGCCTTGTGTAACACGAGATCTTTATCGGATGATCTCAGAAATTTGGCCAGAATTGATCAGGGCCTGTCTCAATCAGCCAATCTCCGAGCTGACACTCTGAGAGCTCACTCGATTTCCAGATTATGGGCTGTTATTTCGAGCAGACTCAGGAAGAGGTCGTCTAGGAATTTCACCATATCTCGGCCTTCTTCATGCTCAGGAATTCCAACAATTCAGACGTTGTTTCGCCGGATACAATTCTCAAGATCTTCCAATTTTTCCAAAACGCGTTCCAAATCTCCCTTTGTAGCTAGAGGATTAGCAGCTAATTCCCTCTCCGATGACTCCAGATAATTGATTCGTCTCTCGATGTCCGACAATCTTGTAAACAAGAATTTAGTCTCCATGGAAGTAATTGACCGATGTATCACAGCAAGATCCTCCAAGTCTGCAACGACCTTCGTCATCATTGTCAACACATTCATCATTTCACGTTGGATTTCTTTCAGTTCACCATCCGAATTGAGTCTGGGGCTTTCAGCCTGTTGCTCCAGGGAATCAGCCCGTGCACATAAGTGTCTTTAATATCTCCAGAACCTGAGGATTTTGAATTTTTTGACATATTGTCTTCCAAGAACAGTTATGAATCAGGGTGTATCAAATCTCACCGGTTTATGACACAAACAGTAATTAAATTAGTAAAGTGCGCAGAGCTCGCCGCTCACATGTCCGCACCTCGCATGATGTCACGTGACCCCTATCAAGACACTCAATCCTTAAAATCACAGTACTACAGAACACTTTCTTTAATTATCTGCTACACATTTGTGCTACTGAAATTTATCTGGAACCAAATATTAATTATTCTGTCACAAATGTGTCTGATATTGTCTGAAACCTGGCAAAAGTGGATGCCTCCTTGAGGACTTTTTGGCCACTTCACTAGGATATGCCCTTATAGTAAAAGCCATCAAGTGTTTCCACCCAGTTTCAAACTGGAGAACTTTCACATATAAGGCAAAGGTGATAACCACTACACAATGGAAACGTGCCTATGAGGGCATTACCAACATTTCATCCTACTCATTTGTTGAATATATATTTAGACAAGTCAATCCATCCAAAAAACCACTGCACTACAGAAAATGTTCTTGAATTTTCTGCTACACATTTGTGCTACCAAAATCTTTCTGTAAGCAAATATCAATTATTCTGTCACAAATGCGTCTGATATTGCCTGGAACAGGGTAAAATTGGATGTCAACTTGAGGACATTGTGGCCACTTCACAAGTATATGCCTTTATAGTAAAAGGCCATCAAGTGTTTCCACCCTGTTTCAAACTGGGAACATTTCACACGTAAAGCAAAGGTGATAACCACTACAATACAGAAACGTGTCTATGAGGGCATTACCAACATTTTCTCCTACTCATTTGTTGAATATATATTTAGACAAGTGACTCCATCCCAAAAATCACAGTACTACAGAAAATGTTCTTTAATCTTCTGCTACACATTTGTGCTACCGAAATGTTTGTGGAACCAATATCAATTATTCTGTCACAAATGTGTCTGATATTGCCTGTAACATGGTAAAAGTGGATGCTTTCTTGAGGACTTTTTGGCCGCATCACAAGGATATGCCCTGATAGTAAAAGCCATCAATTGTTTCCACCCATTTTCGAACTGGGAAACTTTCGCCTGTTAAGCGAACGTGACAACAACTACACAATGGAAACGTGCCTATTAGAGGTTTCTGAATATTTTCTCCTACACATTTGTTTAATTTATATATAGACAAGACACTCCATCCCAAAAATCTCTGTACTACAGAAAACTTTCTCTAATTTTCTGCTACAAATTTGTGCTACCGAAATGTTTCTGGAACCAAATGTCAAATATTCTTTTACAAATGTGTCCAGTATTGCCTGCAACCTGGATGCTCTTTTGAGGACTTTTTGGCCGCTTTATATGGATATGCCTTGTTAGTATAAAGACAACATTTGTTTCCACCCAGTTTCAAACTGGGGACCTTTTGCGTGTAAGGCAAACGTGATAACCACTACACTATGGAAACATGCATATTATAAATTTCCGAATATTTTCTCCGACACATTTGGTTTATTTATATTTGGAAAAGACACTCCATCACAAAAATTTCTGTACTACAGAAAACTTTCTCTAATTTTCTGCTACACATTTGTGCTACCGAAATGTTTCTTGAACCAAATGTCAATTATTCTTTTACAAATGTGTCTGATATTGCCTGGAACCAGGTAAAAGTGGACACTCTCTTGAAGACTTTTTAGTCACTTCAATAGGAAATTCCTTGATAGTACAAGGCCATCACATGTTTCCACCCAGTTTCGAACTGGGAAACTTTCGCGTGTTAAGCGAACGTGACAGCAACTACACAATGGAAACGTGCCTATTAGAGGTTTCTGAATATTTTCTCCTACACATTTGTTTAATTTATATTTAGACAAGACACTCCATCCCAAAAATATCTGTACTACAGAAAACTTTCTCTAATTTTCTCCTACACATTTGTGCTACCGAAATGTTTCTGGAACCAAATTTCAATTATTATTTTACAAATGTGTCTGATATTGCCTGGAACCTGGTAAAAGTGGACACTCTCTTGAGGACTTTTTGGCCACTTTACAAGGATATGCCTTGTTAGTATAAGCACATCATTTGTTTCCACCAAGTTTCAAACTGGGGACCTTTCACACGTAAGGCAAACGTGATAACCACTACACTATGGAAACATAGATGTTAGAGGTTTCCGAATATTTTCTCCGAAACATTTGTTTAATTTATATTTAGACAAGACACTCCATCCCAAAAATCTCTGTACTACAGAAAACTTTCTCTAATTTTCTCCTACAAATTTGTGCTACCGAAATGTTTCTGGAACCAAATGTCAAGTATTCTTTTACAAATGTGTCCAGTATTGCCTGCAACCTGGATGCTCTTTTGAGGACTTTTTGGCCGCTTTATATGGATATGCCTTGTTAGTATAAAGACAACATTTGTTTCCACCCAGTTTCGAACTGGGGACCTTTTGCGTGTAAGGCAAACGTGATAACCACTACACTATGGAAACATGCATATTATAAATTTCCGAATATTTTCTCCGACACATTTGGTTTATTTATATTTGGAAAAGACACTCCATCACAAAAATTTCTGTACTACAGAAAACTTTCTCTAATTTTCTGCTACACATTTGTGCTACCGAAATGTTTCTTGAACCAAATGTCAATTATTCTTTTACAAATGTGTCTGATATTGCCTGGAACCAGGTAAAAGTGGACACTCTCTTGAAGACTTTTTAGTCACTTCAATAGGAAATTCCTTGATAGTACAAGGCCATCACATGTTTCCACCCAGTTTCGAACTGGGAAACTTTCGCGTGTTAAGCGAACGTGACAGCAACTACACAATGGAAACGTGCCTATTAGAAGTTTCTGAATATTTTCTCCTACACATTTGTTTAATTTATATTTAGACAAGACACTCCATCCCAAAAATCTCTGTACTACCGAAAACTTTCTCGAATTTTCTGTTACACATTTCTGCTACCGAAATGTTTCTGGAACCAAATGTCAATTATTCTTTTACAAATGTGTCTGATATTGTGTAGAACCTGGAAAAAATGGATGCTTTCTTTAGGACTTTTTGGCCGCTTCACAAGGATATGCCCTGATAGTAAAAGCCATTATTGTTTCCACCCATTTTCGAACTGGGAAACTTTCGCCTGTTAAGCGAACGTGACAACAACTACACAATGGAAACGTGCCTATTAGAGGTTTCTGAATATTTTCTCCTACACATTTGTTTAATTTATATTTAGACAAGACACTCCATCCCAAAAATCTCTGTACTACAGAAAACTTACTCGAATTTTCTGTTACACATTTCTGCTACCGAAATGTTTCTGGAACCAAATGTCAATTATTGTTTTACAAATGTGTCTGATATTGCCTGGAACCTGGTGAAAGTGGACACTCTCTTGAGGACTTTTGGCCACTTTACAAGGATATGCCTTGTTAGTATAAGCACATCATTTGTTTCCACCAAGTTTCGAACTGGGGACCTTTCACGCGTAAGGCAGACGTGATAACCACTACACTATGGATATTAGAAATTTCTGAATATTTTCTCCTACACATTTGTTTAATTTATATTTAGACAAGACACTCCATCCCAAAAATCTCTGTACTACAGAAAACTTTCTCTAATTTTCTCCTACACTTTTGTGCTACCGAAATGTTTCTGGAACCAAATGTCAATTATTCTTTTACAAATGTGTCCGATATTGCCTGGAACCTGGTAAAAGTGGACACTCTCTTGAGGACTTTTTGGCCACTTCACAAGGATATGCCTTGTTAGTATATGGCCATCATTCGTTTCCACCCAGTTTCGAACTGGGGACCTTTCGCGTGTTAGGCGAACATGATAACCACTACACTATGGAAACACGCATATTAGGGATTTCCGAATATTTTCTCCGACACATTTGTTAAATTTATATTTAAATAAGACACACCATCGCAAAAGTCTCTGTACTACAGAAAACTTTCTCTAATTTTCTGCTACACATTTCGGCTACCGAAATGTTTCTGGAACCAAATGTCAATTATTCTTTTACAAATGTGTCTGATATTGCCTGGAACCTGGTAAAGGTGGATGCTTTCTTGAGGAGTTTTTGGCCGCTTCACAAGGATATGCCCTGATAGTAAAAGCCATCAATTGTTTCCACCAAGTTTCAAACTGGGGACCTTTCACACGTAAGGCAAACATGATAACCACTACACTATGGATATTAGAGGTTTCCGAATATTTTCTCCGAAACATTTGTTTAATTTATATTTAGACAAGACGCTCAATCCCAAAAATCTCTGTACTACAGAAAACTTTCACTAATTTTCTCCTACAAATTTGTGCTACCAAAATGTTTCTGGAACCAAATGTCAATTATTCTTTTACAAATGTGTCCAGTATTGCCTGCAACCTGGATGCTCTTTTGAGGACTTTTTGGCCGCTTTATATGTATATGCCTTGTTAGTATAAAGACAACATTTGTTTCCACCCAGTTTCAAACTGGAGACCTTTTGTATGTAAGGCAAACGTGATAACCAGTACACTATGGAAACATGCATATTATATTTTTCCGAATATTTTCTCCGACACATTTGGTTTATTTATATTTGGAAAAGACACTCCATCACAAAAATTTCTGTACTACAGAAAACTTTCTCTAATTTTCTGTTACACATTTGTGCTACCGAAATGTTTCTGGAACCAAATGTCAGTTATTCTTTTACAAATGTGTCTGATGTTGCCTGGAACCTGGATGCTCTTTTGAGGACTTTTTGGCCACTTTATAAGGATATGCCTTGTTAGTATAAGGACATCATTTGTTTCCACCCAGTTTCAAACTGGGGACCTTTCACGTGTTAGGGGAATGTGATAACCACTACACTATGGAAACATGCATATTAGATATTTCCGAATATTTTCTCCGACACATTTGGTTTATTTATATTTGGAAAAGACACTCCATCCCAAAAATCTCTGTACTACAGAAAACTTTCTCTAATTTTCTGTTACACATTTGTGCTACCGAAATGTTTCTGGAACCAAATGTCAATTATTCTTTTACAAATGTGTCTGATATTGCCTGGAACCTGGTAAAATTGGACACCCTCTTGAAGACTTTTTGGTCACTTCAATAGGAAATTCCTTGATAGTTTAAGGCCATCACATGTTTCCACCCAGTTTCGAACTGGGAAACTTTCAGCGTGTTAAGCGAACGTGACAACAACTACACAATGGAAACGTGCCTATTAGAGGTTTCTGAATATTTTCTCCTACACATTTGTTTAATTTATATTTAGACAAGACACTCCATCCCAAAAATCTCTGTACTACAGAAAACTTTCTCTAATTTTCTGCTACACATTTGTGCTACCGAAATGTTTCTGGAACCAAATGTCAATTATTCTTTTACAAATGTGTCTGATATTGCCTGGAACCTGGTAAAAGTGGATGCTTTCTTGAGGACTTTTTGGCCGCTTCACAAGGATATGCCCTGATAGTAAATCCATCAATTGTTTCCACCCATTTTTGAAGTGGGAAACTTTCACGTGTTAAGCGAACGTGACAACAACTACACAATGGAAACGTGCCTATTAGAGGTTTCTGAATATTTTCTCCTACACATTTGTTTAATTTATATTTAGACAAGACACTCCATCCCAAAAATCTCTGTACTACAGAAAACTTTCTCTAATTTTCTCCTACACATTTGTGCTACCGAAATGTTTCTGGAACCAAATGTCAATTATTCTTTTACAAATGTGTCTGATATTGCCTGGAACCTGGTGAAAGTGGACACTCTCTTGAGGACTTTTGGCCACTTTACAAGGATATGCCCTGATAGTAAATCCATCAATTGTTTCCACCCATTTTTGAACTGGGAAACTTTCACGTGTTAAGCGAACGTGACAACAACTACACAATGGAAACGTGCCTATTAGAGGTTTCTGAATATTTTCTCCTACACATTTGTTTAATTTATATTTAGACAAGACACTCCATCCCAAAAATCTCTGTACTACAGAAAACATTCTCTAATTTTCTGTTACACATTTCTGCTACTGAAATGTTTCTTGAACCAAATGTCAATTATTCTTTTACAAATGTGTCCAGTATTGCCTGGAACCTGGATGCTCTTTTGAGGACTTTTTGGCCACTTTATAAGGATATGCCTTGTTACTATAAGGACATCATTTGTTTCCACCCAGTTTCGAACTGGGGACCTTTCGCGTGTTAGGCAAACGTGATAACCACTACACTATGGAAACATGCATATTAGACATTTTCGAATATTTTCTCCGACACATTTGTTAAATTTATATTTAGACAAGACACTCCATCCCAAAAATCTCTGTACTACAGAAAACTTTCTCTAATTTTCTGCTACACATTTGTGCTACCGAAATGTTTCTGGAAACAAATTTCAATTATTATTTTACAAATGTGTCTGATATTGCCTGGAACCTGGTAAAAGTGGATGCTTTCTTGAGGACTTTTTGGCCGCTTCACAAGGATATGCCCTGATAGTAAAAGCCAACAACTGTTTCCACCCAGTTTCGAACAGGGGACCTTTTACGTGTGAGGCAATCTTGAAAACCTCTACACTATGGAAACGTGCCTATTAGAGGTTTCTGAATATTTTCTCCTACACATTTGTTTAATTTATATTTAGACAAGACACTCCATCCCAAAAATCTCTGTACTACAGAAAACTTTCTCTAATTTTCTGCTACACATTTGTGCTACCGAAATGTTTCTGGAACCAAATATCAATTATTCTTTTACAAATGTGTCTGATATTGCCTGGAACCTGGTAAAAGTGGATACTTTCTTGAGGACTTTTTGGCCACTTCACAAGGATATGCCCTGATAGTAAAAGCCATCAATTGTTTCCACCCAGTTTCGAACTGGGAACGTTTCACGTGTTAGGCAAACGTGATCAACCACTACACTATGGAAACGTGCCTATTAGAGGTTTCCGAATATTTTCTCCTACACATTTGTTTAATTTATATTTAGACAAGACACTCCATCCCAAAAATCTCTGTACTACAGAAAACTTTCTCTAATTTTCTGCTACACATTTGTGCTACCGAAATGTTTCTGGAACCAAATATCAAATATTCTTTTACAAATGTGTCTGATATTGCCTGGAACCTGGTAAAGTGGATGCTTTCTTGAGGACTTTATGGCCACTTCACAAGGATATGCCCTGATAGTAAAAGCCACCAATTGTTTCCACACAGTTTCGAACTGGAGACCTTTCACATGTAAGGCAAACGTGATCAACCACTACACTATGGAAACATGCATATTAGAAATTTCCGAATATTTTCTCCTGACACATTTGGTTAATTTATATTTAGACAAGACACTCCATCCCAAAAATCTCTGTACTACAGAAAACTTTCTCTAATTTTCTGCTACACATTTGTGCTACCGAAATGTTTCTGGAACCAAATGTCAATTATTCTTTTACAAATGTGTCTGATATTGCCTGGAACCTGGTAAAAGTGGATGCTCTCTTGAGGACTTTTTGGCCACTTCACAAGGATATGCCTTGATAGTAAAAGCCATCAATTGTTTCCACCCAGTTTCGAACTGGGAACCTTTCACGTGTTAGGCAAACGTGACAACCACTACACTATGGAAACGTGCCTATTAGAAGTTTCCGAATATTTTCTCCTACACATTTGTTTAATTTATATTTAGACAAGACACTCCATCCCAAAAATCTCTGTACTACAGAAAACTTTCTCTAATTTTCTGCTACACATTTGTGCTACCGAAATGTTTCTGGAACCAAATGTCAAATATTCTTTTACAAATGTGTCTGATATTGCCTGGAACCTGGTAAAAGTGGATGCTTTCTTGAGGACTTTTTGGCCGCTTCACAAGGATATGCCCTGATAGTAAAAGCCATCATTTGTTTCCACCCAGTTTCGAACTGGGAACCTTTCGCGTGTTAGGCAAACGTGATCAACCACTACACTATGGAAACATGCCTATTAGAAATTTCCGAATATTTTCTCCGACACATTTGGTTTAATTTATATTTAGACAAGACACTCCATCCCAAAAATCTCTGTACTACAGAAAACTTTCTCTAATTTTCTGCTACACATTTGTGCTACCGAAATGTTTCTGGAACCAAATGTCAATTATTCTTTTACAAATGTGTCTGATATTGCCTGGAACCAGGTAAAAGTGGACACTCTCTTGAAGACTTTTTGGTCACTTCAATAGGAAATTCCTTGATAGTACAAGGCCATCACATGTTTCCACCCAGTTTCGAACTGGGAAACGTTTCGCGTGTTAAGCGAACGTGACAACCACTACACTATGGAAACGTGCCTATTAGAAGTTTCTGAATATTTTCTCCTACACATTTGTTTAATTTATATTTAGACAAGACACTCCATCCCAAAAATCTCTGTACTACAGAAAACTTTCTCTAATTTTCTGCTACACATTTCTGCTACCGAAATGTTTCTGGAACCAAATGTCAATTATTCTTTTACAAATGTGTCTGATATTGCCTGGAACCTGGTAAAAGTGGATGCTTTCTTGAGGACTTTTTGGCCGCTTCACAAGGATATGCCCTGATAGTAAAAGCCATTAATTGTTTCCACCCATTTTCGAACTGGGAAACGTTTCGCCTGTTAAGCGAACGTGACAACAACTACACAATGGAAACGTGCCTATTAGAGGTTTCTGAATATTTTCTCCTACACATTTGTTTAATTTATATTTAGACAAGACACTCCATCCCAAAAATCTCTGTACTACAGAAAACTTTCTCGAATTTTCTGTTACACATTTCTGCTACCGAAATGTTTCTGGAACCAAATGTCAATTATTCTTTTACAAATGTGTCTGATATTGCCTGGAACCTGGTAAAAGTGGACACTCTCTTGAGGACTTTTTGGCCACTTCACAAGGATATGCCTTGATAGTATAAAGCCATCAATTGTTTCCACCCAGTTTCGAACTGAGAACGTTTCACGTGTTAGGCAAAGGTGTCAACCACTACACTTTGGAAACGTGCCTATCATAACTTTCTGAATATTTTCTCCTACACATTTGTTTAATTTATATTTTGACAAGACACTCCATCTCAAAAATCTCTGTAGTACAGAAAACTTTCTCTAATTTTCTGCTACTCATTTGTGCTACCAAAATATTTCTGGAACCAAATGTCAATTATTCTTTTACAAATGTATCTGATATTGCCTGGAACCTGGTAAAAGTGGCTGCTTTCTTGAGGACTTTTTGGCCACTTCACAAGGATATGCCTTGTTAGTATAAGGCCATCATTTGTTTCCACCCAGTTTCGAACTGGGGACCTTTCGCGTGTTAGGCGAACGTGATAACCACTACACTATGGAAACATGCATATTAGAGATTTCCGAATATTTTCTCCTACACATTTGTTAAATTTATATTTAGACAAGACACTCCATCCCAAAAATCTCTGTACTACAGAAAACTTTCTCTAATTTTCTGCTACACATTTGTGCTACCGAAATGTTTCTGGAACCAAATGTCAATTATTCTTTTACAAATGTGTCTGATATTGCCTGGAACCTGGTAAAAGTGGATGCTTTCTTGAGGACTTTTTGGCCACTTCACAAGGATATGCCCTGATAGTAAAAGCCATCAATTGTTTCCACCCAGTTTCGAACTGGGAACGTTTCACGTGTTAGGCAAACGTGATCAACCACTACACTATGGAAACGTGCCTATTAGAGCTTTCCGAATATTTTCTCCTACACATTTGTTTAATTTATATTTAGACAAGACACTCCATCCCAAAAATCTCTGTACTACAGAAAACTTTCTCTAATTTTCTGCTACACATTTGTGCTACCGAAATGTTTCTGGAACCAAATATCAATTATTCTTTTACAAATGTGTCTGATATTGCCTGGAACCTGGTAAAAGTGGATGCTTTCTTGAGGACTTTTTGGCCACTTCACAAGGATATGCCCTGATAGTAAAAGCCGCCAATTGTTTCCACCACAGTTTCGAACTGAGGACGTTTCACGTGTTAGGCAAAGGTGATCAACCACTACACTTTGGAAACGTGCCTATTAGAACTTTCCGAATATTTTCTCCTACACATTTGTTTAATTTATATTTAAACAAGACACTCCATCCCAAAAATCACAGTACTACAGAAAACTTTCTTTCATTTTCTGCTACACATTTGTGCTACCGAAATGTTTCTGGAACCAAATATCAATTATTCTTTTACAAATGTGTCTGATATTGCCTGGAACCTGGTAAAAGTGGATGCTTTCTTGAGGACTTTTTGGCCACTTCACAAGGATATGCCCTGATAGTAAAAGCCGCCAATTGTTTCCACACAGTTTCGAACTGGGGACCTTTCGCGTGTAAGGCGAACGTGATAACTACTACACTATGGAAACGTGCCTATTAGAGCTTTCCGAATATTTTCTCCGACACATTTGGTTTAATTTATATTTAGACAAGACACTCCATCCCAAAAATCTCTGTACTACAGAAAACTTTCTCTAATTTTCTGCTACACATTTGTGCTACCGAAATGTTTCTGGAACCAAATGTCAATTATTCTTTCACAAATGTGTCCGATATTGCCTGGAACCTGGATGCTCTTTTGAGGACTTTTTGGCAGCTTTATATGGATATGCCTTGTTAGTATAAAGACAACATTTGTTTCCACCCAGTTTCGAACTGGGGACCTTTTGCGTGTAAGGCAAACGTGATAACCACTACACTATGGAAACATGCATATTATATATTTCCGAATATTTTCTCCGACACATTTGGTTTATTTATATTTGGAAAAGCCACTCCATCCCAAAAATCTCTGTACTACAGAAAACTTTCTCGAATTTTCTGTTACACATTTCTGCTACCGAAATGTTTCTGGAACCAAATGTCAATTATTCTTTTACAAATGTGTCTGATATTGCCTGGAACCTGGTAAAATTGGACACCCTCTTGAAGACTTTTTGGTCACTTCACATAGGAAATTCCTTGATAGTACAAGGCCATCACATGTTTCCACCCAGTTTCGAACTGGGAAACTTTCGCGTGTTAAGCGAACGTGACAACAACTACACAATGGAAACGTGCCTATTAGAAGTTTCTGAATATTTTCTCCTACACATTTGTTTAATTTATATTTAGACAAGACACTCCATCCCAAAAATCTCTGTACTACAGAAAACTTTCTCTAATTTTCTGCTACACATTTGTGCTACCGAAATGTTTCTGGAACCAAATGTCAATTATTCTTTTACAAATGTATCTGATATTGCCTGGAACCTGGTAAAAGTGGATGCTTTCTTGAGGACTTTTTGGCCGCTTCACAAGGATATGCCCTGATAGTAAAAGCCATCAATTGTTTCCACCCATTTTCGAACTGGGAAACTTTCACGTGTTAAGCGAACGTGACAACAACTACACAATGGAAACGTGCCTATTAGAGGTTTCTGAATATTTTCTCCTACACATTTGTTTAATTTATATTTAGACAAGACACTCCATCCCAAAAATCTCTGTACTACAGAAAACTTTCTTTCATTTTCTGCAACACATTTGTGCTACCTAAATGTTTCTGCAACCAAATATCAATTATTCTTTTACAAATGTGTCTGATAGTGCCTGGAACCTGGTGAAAGTGGATGCTTTCTTGAGGAAGTTATGGCCACTTCACAAGGATATGCCCTGATAGTAAAAGCCGCCAATTGTTTCCACACAGTTTCGAACTGAGAACGTTTCACGTGTTAGGCAAAGGTGTCAACCACTACACTTTGGAAACGTGCCTATTAGAACTTTCTGAATATTTTCTCCTACACATTTGGTTTATTTATATTTAGAAAAGACACTCCATCCCAAAAATCACAGTACTACAGAAAACTTTCTTTCATTTTCTGCTACACATTTGTGCTACTGAAATGTTTCTGCAACCAAATATCAATTATTCTTTTACAAATGTGTCTGATATTGCCTGGAACCAGGTAAAAGTGGATGCTTTCTTGAGGACTTTTTGGCCACTTCACAAGGATATGCCCTGATAGTAAAAGCCGCCAATTGTTTCCACACAGTTTCGAACTGAGAACGTTTCACGTGTTAGGCAAAGGTGTCAACCACTACACTTTGGAAACGTGCCTATTAGAACTTTCCGAATATTTTCTCCTACACATTTGGTTAATTTATATTTAGACAAGACACTCCATCCCAAAACTCACAGTACTACAGAAAACTTTCTTTCATTTTCTGCAACACATTTGTGCTACCTAAATGTTTCTGGAAACAAATATCAATTATTCTTTTACAAATGTGTCTGATATTGCCTGGAACCTGGTAAAAGTGGATGCTTTCTTGAGGACTTTTTGGCCACTTCACAAGGATATGCCCTGATAGTAAAAGCCGCCAATTGTTTCCACACAGTTTCGAACTGAGAACGTTTCACGTGTTAGGCAAAGGTGTCAACCACTACACTTTGGAAACGTGCCTATTAGAACTTTCCGAATATTTTCTCCTACACATTTGGTTAATTTATATTTAGACAAGACACTCCATCCCAAAAATCACAGTACTACAGAAAACTTTCTTTCATTTTCTGCTACACATTTGTGCTACCGAAATGTTTCTGGAACCAAATATCAATTATTCTTTTACAAATGTGTCTGATATTGCCTGGAACCTGGTAAAAGTGGATGCTTTCTTGAGGACTTTTTGGCCACTTCACAAGGATATGCCCTGATAGTAAAAGCCGCCAATTGTTTCCACACAGTTTCGAACTGAGAACGTTTCACGTGTTAGGCAAAGGTGAAAACCACTACACTTTGGAAACGTGCCTATTAGAACTTTTCGAATATTTTCTCCTACACATTTGGTTAATTTATATTTAGACAAGACACTCCATCCCAAAACTCACAGTACTACAGAAAACTTTCTTTCATTTTCTGCAACACATTTGTGCTACCGAAATGTTTCTGGAACCAAATGTCAATTATTCTTTTACAAATGTGTCTGATATTGCCTGGAACCTGGTAAAAGTGGATGCTTTCTTGAGGACTTTTTGGCCACTTCACATAGGATATGCCCTGATAGTAAAAGCCATCACATTGTTTCCACCCAGTTTCGAACTGGGAAACTTTCGCGTGTTAAGCGAACGTGACAACAACTACACAATGGAAACGTGCCTATTAGAAGTTTCTGAATATTTTCTCCTACACATTTGTTTAATTTATATTTAGACAAGACACTCCATCCCAAAAATCTCTGTACTACAGAAAACTTTCTCGAATTTTCTGTTACACATTTCTGCTACCGAAATGTTTCTGGAATCAAATGTCAATTATTCTTTTACAAATGTGTCTGATATTGTCTAGAACCTGGTAAAAGTGGATGCTATCTTGAGGACTTTTTGGCCACTTCACAAGGATATGCCCTGATAGTAAAAGCCATCAATTGTTTCCACCCATTTTCGAACTGGGAAACGTTTCGCCTGTTAAGCGAACGTGACAACAACTACACAATGGAAACATGCCTATTAGAGGTTTCTGAATATTTTCTCCTACACATTTGTTTAATTTATATTTAGACAAGACACTCCATCCCAAAAATCTCTGTACTACAGAAAACTTTCTCTAATTTTCTGTTACACATTTCTGCTACCGAAATGTTTCTGGAACCAAATGTCAATTATTCTTTTACAAATGTGTCTAATATTGTCTGGAACCTGGTAAAAGTGGACACTCTCTTGAAGACTTTTTGGTCACTTCACATAGGAAATTCCTTGATAGTACAAGGCCATCACATGTTTCCACCCAGTTTCGAACTGGGAAACTTTCGCGTGTTAAGCGAACGTGATAACCACTACACTATGGAAACACGCATATTAGGGATTTCCGAATATTTTCTCCGACACATTTGTTAAATTTATATTTAAATAAGACACCCCATCCCAAAAGTCTCTGTACTACAGAAAACTTTCTCTAATTTTCTGCTACACATTTCGTGCTACCGAAATGTTTCTGGAACCAAATGTCAATTATTCTTTTACAAATGTGTCCAGTATTGCCTGCAACCTGGATGCTGCTTTCTTGAGGACTTTTTGGCCGCTTCACAAGGATATGCCCTGATAGTAAAAGCCATTATTGTTTCCACCCATTTTCGAACTGGGAAACTTTCGCCTGTTAAGCGAACGTGACAACAACTACACAATGGAAACGTGCCTATTAGAGGTTTCTGAATATTTTCTCCTACACATTTGTTTAATTTATATTTAGACAAGACACTCCATCCCAAAAATCTCTGTACTACAGAAAACTTTCTCGAATTTTCTGTTACACATTTCTGCTACCGAAATGTTTCTGGAACCAAATGTCAATTATTCTTTTACAAATGTGTCTGATATTGCCTGGAACCTGGTAAAATTGGACACTCTCTTGAAGACTTTTTGGTCACTTCAATAGGAAATTCCTTGATAGTTTAAGGCCATCACATGTTTCCACCCAGTTTCGAACTGGGAAACTTTCGCCTGTTAAACGAACGTGACAACAACTACACAATGGAAACGTGCCTATTAGAGGTTTCTGAATATTTTCTCCTACACATTTGTTTAATTTATATTTAGACAAGACACTCCATCCCAAAAATCTCTGTACTACAGAAAACTTTCTCTAATTTTCTCCTACACATTTGTGCTACCGAAATGTTTCTTGAACCAAATGTCAATTATTCTTTTACAAATGTGTCTGATATTGCCTGGAACCTGGATGCTCTTTTGAGGACTTTTTGGCCACTTTATAAGGATATGCCTTGTTAGTATAAGGACAGCATTTGTTTCCACCCAGTTTCGAACTGGGGACCTTTCGCGTGTTAGGCGAATGTGATAACCACTACACTATGGAAACATGCATATTAGAGATTTTCGAATATTTTCTCCGACACATTTGTTAAATTTATATTTAGACAAGACACTCCTTCCCAAAAATCTCTGTACTACAGAAAACTTTCTCTAATTTTCTGCTACACATTTGTGCTACCGAAATGTTTCTGGAACCAAATGTCAATTATTCTTTTACAAATGTGTCCGATATTGCCTGGAACCTGGTAAAAGTGGATGCTTTCTTGAGGAGTTTTTGGCCACTTCACAAGGATATGCCTTGTTAGTATATGGCCATCATTTGTTTCCACCCAGATTCGAACTGGGGACCTTTCGCGTGTTAGGCGAACGTGATAACCACTACACTATGGAAACAAGCATATTAGGGATTTCCGAATATTTTCTCCGACACATTTGTTAAATTTATATTTAAATAAGACACCCCATCACAAAAGTCTCTGTACTACAGAAAACTTTCTCTAATTTTCTGCTACACATTTCGGCTACCGAAATGTTTCTGGAACCAAATGTCAATTATTCTTTTACAAATGTGTCTGATATTGCCTGGAACCTGGTAAAGGTGGATGCTTTCTTGAGGAGTTTTTGGCCGCTTCACAAGGATATGCCCTGATAGTAAAAGCCATCAATTGTTTCCACCAAGTTTCAAACTGGGGACCTTACACACGTAAGGCAAACATGATAACCACTACACTATGGATATTAGAGGTTTCCGAATATTTTCTCCGAAACATTTGTTTAATTTATATTTAGACAAGACGCTCAATCCCAAAAATCTCTTTACTACAGAAAACTTTCACTAATTTTCTCCTACAAATTTGTGCTACCAAAATGTTTCTGGAACCAAATGTCAATTATTCTTTTACAAATGTGTCCAGTATTGCCTGCAACCTGGATGCTCTTTTGAGGACTTTTTGGCCGCTTCACAAGGATATGCCCTGATAGTAAAAGCCATTATTGTTTCCACCCATTTTTGAACTGGGAAACTTTCACGTGTTAAGCGAACGTGACAACAACTACACAATGGAAACGTGCCTATTAGAAGTTTCTTGATATTGCCTGGAACCTGGTAAAGGTGGATGCTTTCTTGAGGACTTTTTGGCCGCTTCACAAGGACATGCCCTGATAGTAAACGCCGTCAATTGTTTCCACCCATTTTCGAACTGGGAAACTTTCGCCTGTTAAGCGAACGTGTTTTCACACCTGGTGAAAGTGGACACTCTCTTGAGGACTTTTGGCCATTATAAATTTCCGAATATTTTCTCCGAAACATTTGGTTTATTTATATTTGGAAAAGACACTCCATCACAAAAATTTCTGTACTACAGAAAACTTTCTCTAATTTTCTGCTACACATTTGTGCTACCGAAATGTTTCTTGAACCAAATGTCAATTATTGTTTTACAAATGTGTCTAATATTGTCTGGAACCTGGTAAAAGTGGACACTCTTTTGAAGACATTTTGGCCACTTTACAAGGATATGCCTTGTTAGTATAAGCACATCATTTGTTTCCACCAAGTTTCGAACTGGGGACCTTTCACGCGTAAGGCAGACGTGATAACCACTACACTATGGATATTAGAAATTTCCGAATATTTTCTCCGAAACATTTGTTTAATTTATATTTAGACAAGACGCTCAATCCCAAAAATCTCTGTACTACAGAAAACTTTCTCTAATTTTCTCCTACAAATTTGTGCTACCGAAATGTTTCTGGAACCAAATGTCAATTATTCTTTTACAAATGTGTCCAGTATTGCCTACAACCTGGATTCTCTTTTGAGGACTTTTTGGCCGATTTATAGGGATATGCCTTGTTAGTATAAAGACAACATTTGTTTCCACCCAGTTTCGAACTGGGGACCTTTTGCGTGTAAGTCAAACGTGATAACCACTACACTATGGAAACATGCATATTAGAGATTTTCGAATATTTTCTCCGACACATTTGGTTTATTTATATTTGGAAAAGACGCTCAATCCCAAAAATCTCTGTACTACAGAAAACTTTCTCTAATTTTCTCCTACAAATTTGTGCTACCGAAATGTTTCTTGAACCAAATGTCAATTTTTCTTTTACAAATGTGTCTAGTATTGCCTGGAACCTGGATGCTCTTTTGAGGACTTTTTGGCCACTTTATAAGGATATGCCTTGTTAGTATAAGGACAGCATTTGTTTCCTCCCAGTTTCGAACTGGGGACCTTTCACGTGTTAGGCGAACGTGATAACCACTACACTATGGAAACATGCATATTAGACATTTTCGAATATTTTCTCCGACACATTTGTTAAATTTATATTTAGACAAGACACTCCATCCCAAAAATCTCTGTACTACAGAAAACTTTCTCTAATTTTCTGCTACACATTTCGGCTACCGAAATGTTTCTGGAACCAAATGTCAATTATTCTTTTACAAATGTGTCTGATATTGCCTGGAACCTGGTTAAAATGGACACTCTCTTGAAGACTTTTTGGTCACTTCAATAGGAAATTCCTTGATAGTACAAGGCCATCACATGTTTCCACCCAGTTTCGAACTGGGAAACTTTCGCGTGTTAAGCGAACGTGACAGCAACTACACAATGGAAACGTGCCTATTAGAAGTTTCTGAATATTTTCTCCTACACATTTGTTTAATTTATATTTAGACAAGACACTCCATCCCAAAAATCTCTGTACTACCGAAAACTTTCTCGAATTTTCTGTTACACATTTCTGCTACCGAAATGTTTCTGGAACCAAATGTCAATTATTCTTTTACAAATGTGTCTGATATTGTGTAGAACCTGGAAAAAATGGATGCTTTCTTGAGGACTTTTTGGCCGCTTCACAAGGATATGCCCTGATAGTAAAAGCCATTATTGTTTCCACCCATTTTCGAACTGGGAAACTTTCGCCTGTTAAGCGAACGTGACAACAACTACACAATGGAAACGTGCCTATTAGAGGTTTCTGAATATTTTCTCCTACACATTTGTTTAATTTATATTTAGACAAGACACTCCATCCCAAAAATCTCTGTACTACAGAAAACTTTCTCGAATTTTCTGTTACACATTTGTGCTACCGAAATGTTTCTGGAACCAAATGTCAATTATTGTTTTACAAATGTGTCTGATATTGCCTGGAACCTGGTGAAAGTGGACACTCTCTTGAGGACTTTTGGCCACTTTACAAGGATATGCCTTGTTAGTATAAGCACATCATTTGTTTCCACCAAGTTTCGAACTGGGGACCTTTCACGCGTAAGGCAGACGTGATAACCACTACACTATGGATATTAGAAATTTCCGAATATTTTCTCCGACACATTTGGTTTAATTTATATTTAGACAAGACACTCCATCCCAAAAATCTCTGTACTACAGAAAACTTTCTCTAATTTTCTCCTACACATTTGTGCTACCGAAATGTTTCTGGAACCAAATGTCAATTATTCTTTTACAAATGTGTCTGATATTGCCTGGAACATGGTAAAAGTGGACACTCTCTTGAAGACTTTTTGGCCACTTCACATAGGAAATTCCTTGATAGTACAAGGCCATCACATGTTTCCACCCAGTTTCGAACTGGGAAACTTTCGCGTGTTAGGCGAACTTGACAACCACTACACTATGGAAACGTGCCTATTAGAGGTTTCTGAATATTTTCTCCTACACATTTGTTTAATTTATATTTAGACAAGACACTCCATCCCAAAAATCTCTGTACTACAGAAAACTTTCTCTAATTTTCTGCTACACATTTGTGCTACCGAAATGTTTCTGGAACCAAATGTCAATTATTCTTTTACAAATGTGTCTGATATTGCCTGGAACCTGGTAAAAGTGGATGCTTTCTTGAGGACTTTTTGGCCGCTTCACAAGGATATGCCCTGATAGTAAATGCCATCAATTGTTTCCACCCAGTTTTGAACTGGGAAACTTTCACGTGTTAAGCAAACGTGACAACCATCTACACAATGGAAACGTGCCTATTAGAGGTTTCCGAATATTTTCTCCTACACATTTGTTTAATTTATATTTAGACAAGACACTCCATCCCAAAAATCTCTGTACTACAGAAAACTTTCTCTAATTTTCTGCTACACATTTGTGCTACCTAAATGTTTCTGGAACCAAATGTCAATTATTCTTTTACAAATGTGTCCAGTATTGCCTGCAACCTGGATGCTCTTTTGAGGACTTTTTGGCCACTTTATATGGATATGCCTTGTTAGTATAAAGACAACATTTGTTTCCACCCAGTTACGAACTGGGGACCTTTTGCGTGTAAGGCAAACGTGATAACCACTACACTATGGAAACATGCATATTATAAATTTCCGAATATTTTCTCTGACACATTTGGTTTATTTATATTTGGAAAAGACACTCCATCACAAAAATTTCTGTACTACAGAAAACTTTCTCTAATTTTCTGCTACACATTTGTGCTACCGAAATGTTTCTTGAACCAAATGTCAATTATTCTTTTACAAATGTGTCTGATATTGCCTGGAACCTGGTAAAAGTGGACACTCTCTTGAAGACTTTTTGGTCACTTCACATAGGATATGCCTTGATAGTACAAGGCCATCACATGTTTCCACCCAGTTTCGAACTGGGAAACTTTCGCGTGTTAAGCGAACGTGATAACCACTACACTATGGAAACATGCATATTAGAGATTTTCCGAATATTTTCTCCGACACATTTGGTTAAATTTATATTTAGACAAGACACTCCATCCCAAAAGTCTCTGTACTACAGAAAACTTTCTCTAATTTTCTGCTACACATTTCGTGCTACCGAAATGTTTCTGGAACCAAATGTCAATTATTCTTTTACAAATGTGTCTGATATTGCCTGGAACCTGGTAAAAGTGGATGCTCTCTTGAGGACTTTTTGGCCGCTTCACAAGGATATGCCCTGATAGTAAAAGCCATTATTGTTTCCACCCATTTTCGAACTGGGAAACTTTCGCCTGTTAAGCGAACGTGACAACAACTACACAATGGAAACGTGCCTATTAGAGGTTTCTGAATATTTTCTCCTACACATTTGTTTAATTTATATTTAGACAAGACACTCCATCCCAAAAATCTCTGTACTACAGAAAACTTTCTCGAATTTTCTGTTACACATTTCTGCTACCGAAATGTTTCTGGAACCAAATGTCAATTATTCTTTTACAAATGTGTCTGATATTGCCTGGAACCTGGTAAAAGTGGACACTCTCTTGAGGACTTTTTGGTCACTTCACATAGGAAATTCCTTGATAGTATAAGGCCATCACATGTTTCCACCCAGTTTCGAACTGGGAAACTTTCACGTGTTAAGCGAACGTGACAACCACTACACTATGGAAACGTGCCTATTAGAGGTTTCTGAATATTTTCTCCTACACATTTGTTTAATTTATATTTAGACAAGACACTCCATCCCAAAAATCTCTGTACTACAGAAAACTTTCTCTAATTTTCTGCTACACATTTGTGCTACCGAAATGTTTCTGGAACCAAATGTCAATTATTCTTTTACAAATGTGTCTGATATTGCCTGGAACCTGGGATGCTCTTTTGAGGACTTTTTGGCCACTTTACAAGGATATGCCCTGATAGTAAAGGCCATCAATTGTTTCCACCCAGTTTCGAACTGGGAACCTTTCACGTGTTAGGCGAACGTGATAACCACTACACTATGGAAACGTGCCTATTAGAGATTTTCTGAATATTTTCTCCTACACATTTGTTTAATTTATATTTAGACAAGACACTCCATCCCAAAAATCTCTGTACTACAGAAAACTTTCTCTAATTTTCTGCTACACATTTGTGCTACCGAAATGTTTCTGGAACCAAATGTCAATTATTCTTTTACAAATGTGTCCGATATTGCCTGGAACCTGGTAAAAGTGGATGCTTTCTTGAGGAGTTTTTGGCCACTTCACAAGGATATGCCTTGTTAGTATAAGGCCATCATTTGTTTCCACCCAGTTTCGAACTGGGGACCTTTCGCGTGTTAGGCAAACGTGATAACCACTACACTATGGAAACATGCATATTAGAGATTTCCGAATATTTTCTCCGACACATTTGTTAAATTTATATTTAGACAAGACACTCCATCCCAAAAGTCTCTGTACTACAGAAAACTTTCTCTAATTTTCTGCTACACATTTCGTGCTACCGAAATGTTTCTGGAACCAAATGTCAATTATTCTTTTACAAATGTGTCTGATATTGCCTGGAACCTGGTAAAAGTGGATGCTTTCTTGAGGACTTTTTGGCCACTTCACAAGGATATGCCCTGATAGTAAAAGCCATCAATTGTTTCCACCCAGTTTCGAACTGGGAAACTTTCGCGTGTTAAGCGAACGTGACAACAACTACACAATGGAAACGTGCCTATTAGAGGTTTCTGAATATTTTCTCCTACACATTTGTTTAATTTATATTTAGACAAGACACTCCATCCCAAAAATCTCTGTACTACAGAAAACTTTCTCTAATTTTCTCCTACACATTTGTGCTACCGAAATGTTTCTTGAACCAAATGTCAATTATTCTTTTACAAATGTGTCTGATATTGCCTGGAACCTGGATGCTCTTTTGAGGACTTTTTGTCCACTTTATAAGGATATGCCTTGTTAGTATAAGGACAGCATTTGTTTCCACCCAGTTTCGAACTGGGGACCTTTCGCGTGTTAGGCAAACGTGATAACCACTACACTATGGAAACATGCATATTAGAGATTTTCGAATATTTTCTCCGACACATTTGTTAAATTTATATTTAGACAAGACACTCCATCCCAAAAATCTCTGTACTACAGAAAACTTTCTCTAATTTTCTGCTACACATTTGTGCTACCGAAATGTTTCTGGAACCAAATGTCAATTATTCTTTTACAAATGTGTCCGATATTGCCTGGAACCTGGTAAAAGTGGATGCTTTCTTGAGGAGTTTTTGGCCACTTCACAAGGATATGCCTTGTTAGTATATGGCCATCATTTGTTTCCACCCAGATTCGAACTGGGGACCTTTCGCGTGTTAGGCGAACGTGATAACCACTACACTATGGAAACAAGCATATTAGGGATTTCCGAATATTTTCTCCGACACATTTGGTTAAATTTATATTTAAATAAGACACCCCATCACAAAAGTCTCTGTACTACAGAAAACTTTCTCTAATTTTCTGCTACACATTTCGTGCTACCGAAATGTTTCTGGAACCAAATGTCAATTATTCTTTTACAAATGTGTCTGATATTGCCTGGAACCTGGTAAAAGTGGATGCTTTCTTGAGGAGTTTTTGGCCGCTTCACAAGGATATGCCCTGATAGTAAAAGCCATCAATTGTTTCCACCAAGTTTCAAACTGGGGACCTTACACACGTAAGGCAAACATGATAACCACTACACTATGGAAACGTGCCATTAGAGGTTTCCGAATATTTTCTCCGAAACATTTGTTTAATTTATATTTAGACAAGACGCTCAATCCCAAAAATCTCTTTACTACAGAAAACTTTCACTAATTTTCTCCTACAAATTTGTGCTACCAAAATGTTTCTGGAACCAAATGTCAATTATTCTTTTACAAATGTGTCCAGTATTGCCTGCAACCTGGATGCTCTTTTGAGGACTTTTTGGCCGCTTCACAAGGATATGCCCTGATAGTAAAAGCCATTATTGTTTCCACCCATTTTTGAACTGGGAAACTTTCACGTGTTAAGCGAACGTGACAACAACTACACAATGGAAACGTGCCTATTAGAAGTTTCTTGATATTGCCTGGAACCTGGTAAAGGTGGATGCTTTCTTGAGGACTTTTTGGCCGCTTCACAAGGACATGCCCTGATAGTAAACGCCGTCAATTGTTTCCACCCATTTTCGAACTGGGAAACTTTCGCCTGTTAAGCGAACGTGTTTTCACACCTGGTGAAAGTGGACACTCTCTTGAGGACTTTTGGCCATTATAAATTTCCGAATATTTTCTCCTACACATTTGTTTAATTTATATTTAGACAAGACACTCCATCCCAAAAATCTCTGTACTACAGAAAACTTTCTCTAATTTTCTGCTACACATTTGTGCTACCGAAATGTTTCTGGAACCAAATGTCAATTATTCTTTTACAAATGTGTCTGATATTGCCTGGAACCTGGTAAAAGTGGACACTCTCTTGAGGACTTTTTGGCCACTTCACATAGGATATGCCTTGATAGTACAAGGCCATCACATGTTTCCACCCAGTTTCGAACTGGGAAACTTTCGCGTGTTAAGCAAACGTGACAACCACTACACTATGGAAACGTGCCTATTAGAGGTTTCTGAATATTTTCTCCTACACATTTGTTTAATTTATATTTAGACAAGACACTCCATCCCAAAAATCTCTGTACTACAGAAAACTTTCTCTAATTTTCTGCTACACATTTGTGCTACCGAAATGTTTCTGGAACCAAATGTCAATTATTCTTTTACAAATGTGTCTGATATTGCCTGGAACCTGGTAAAAGTGGATGCTTTCTTGAGGACTTTTTGGCCACTTCACAAGGATATGCCCTGATAGTAAATGCCATCAATTGTTTCCACCCAGTTTTGAACTGGGAAACTTTCACGTGTTAAGCGAACGTGACAACATCTACACAATGGAAACGTGCCTATTAGAGGTTTCTGAATATTTTCTCCTACACATTTGTTTAATTTATATTTAGACAAGACACTCCATCCCAAAAATCTCTGTACTACAGAAAACTTTCTCTAATTTTCTGCTACACATTTGTGCTACCTAAATGTTTCTGGAACCAAATGTCAATTATTCTTTTACAAATGTGTCCAGTATTGCCTGCAACCTGGATGCTCTTTTGAGGACTTTTTGGCCACTTTATAAGGATATGCCTTGTTAGTATAAGGACAGCATTTGTTTCCACCCAGTTTCGAACTGGGGACCTTTCGCGTGTTAGGCGAATGTGATAACCACTACACTATGGAAACATGCATATTAGAGATTTTCGAATATTTTCTCCAACACATTTGTTAAATTTATATTTAGACAAGACACTCCTTCCCAAAAATCTCTGTACTACAGAAAACTTTCTCTAATTTTCTGCTACACATTTGTGCTACCGAAATGTTTCTGGAACCAAATGTCAATTATTCTTTTACAAATGTGTCCGATATTGCCTGGAACCTGGTAAAAGTGGACGCTTTCTTGAGGACTTTTTGGCCACTTCACAAGGATATGCCTTGATAGTATAAGGCCATCATTTGTTTCCACCCAGTTTCGAACTGGGAACCTTTCGCGTGTTAGGCGAACGTGATAACCACTACACTATGGAAACATGCATATTAGGGATTTCCGAATATTTTCTCCGACACATTTGTTAAATTTATATTTAAATAAGACACCCCATCACAAAAGTCTCTGTACTACAGAAAACTTTCTCTAATTTTCTGCTACACATTTCGGCTACCGAAATGTTTCTGGAACCAAATGTCAATTATTCTTTTACAAATGTGTCTGATATTGCCTGGAACCTGGTAAAGGTGGATGCTTTCTTGAGGACTTTTTGGCCGCTTCACAAGGATATGCCCTGATAGTAAAAGCCATCAATTGTTTCCACCCATTTTCGAACTGGGAAACTTTCGCCTGTTAAACGAACGTGACAACAACTACACAATGGAAACGTGCCTATTAGAGGTTTCTGAATATTTTCTCCTACACATTTGTTTAATTTATATTTAGACAAGACACTCCATCCCAAAAATCTCTGTACTACAGAAAACTTTCTCTAATTTTCTCCTACACATTTGTGCTACCGAAATGTTTCTTGAACCAAATGTCAATTATTCTTTTACAAATGTGTCTGATATTGCCTGGAACCTGGGATGCTCTTTTGAGGACTTTTTGGCCACTTTATAAGGATATGCCTTGTTAGTATAAGGACAGCATTTGTTTCCACCCAGTTTCGAACTGGGGACCTTTCGCGTGTTAGGCGAATGTGATAACCACTACACTATGGAAACATGCATATTAGAGATTTTCGAATATTTTCTCCGACACATTTGTTAAATTTATATTTAGACAAGACACTCCTTCCCAAAAATCTCTGTACTACAGAAAACTTTCTCTAATTTTCTGCTACACATTTGTGCTACCGAAATGTTTCTGGAACCAAATGTCAATTATTCTTTTACAAATGTGTCCGATATTGCCTGGAACCTGGTAAAAGTGGATGCTTTCTTGAGGAGTTTTTGGCCACTTCACAAGGATATGCCTTGTTAGTATATGGCCATCATTTGTTTCCACCCAGATTCGAACTGGGGACCTTTCGCGTGTTAGGCGAATGTGATAACCACTACACTATGGAAACAAGCATATTAGGGATTTCCGAATATTTTCTCCGACACATTTGTTAAATTTATATTTAAATAAGACACCCCATCACAAAAGTCTCTGTACTACAGAAAACTTTCTCTAATTTTCTGCTACACATTTCGGCTACCGAAATGTTTCTGGAACCAAATGTCAATTATTCTTTTACAAATGTGTCTGATATTGCCTGGAACCTGGTAAAGGTGGATGCTTTCTTGAGGAGTTTTTGGCCGCTTCACAAGGATATGCCCTGATAGTAAAAGCCATCAATTGTTTCCACCAAGTTTCAAACTGGGGACCTTACACACGTAAGGCAAACATGATAACCACTACACTATGGATATTAGAGGTTTCCGAATATTTTCTCCGAAACATTTGTTTAATTTATATTTAGACAAGACGCTCAATCCCAAAAATCTCTTTACTACAGAAAACTTTCACTAATTTTCTCCTACAAATTTGTGCTACCAAAATGTTTCTGGAACCAAATGTCAATTATTCTTTTACAAATGTGTCCAGTATTGCCTGCAACCTGGATGCTCTTTTGAGGACTTTTTGGCCGCTTCACAAGGATATGCCCTGATAGTAAAAGCCATTATTGTTTCCACCCATTTTTGAACTGGGAAACTTTCACGTGTTAAGCGAACGTGACAACAACTACACAATGGAAACGTGCCTATTAGAAGTTTCTTGATATTGCCTGGAACCTGGTAAAGGTGGATGCTTTCTTGAGGACTTTTTGGCCGCTTCACAAGGACATGCCCTGATAGTAAACGCCGTCAATTGTTTCCACCCATTTTCGAACTGGGAAACTTTCGCCTGTTAAGCGAACGTGTTTTCACACCTGGTGAAAGTGGACACTCTCTTGAGGACTTTTGGCCATTATAAATTTCCGAATATTTTCTCCTACACATTTGGTTTAATTTATATTTAGACAAGACACTCCATCCCAAAAATCTCTGTAATACAGAAAACTTTCTCGAATTTTCTGTTACACATTTCTGCTACCGAAATGTTTCTGGAACCAAATGTCAATTATTCTTTTACAAATGTGTCTGATATTGCCTGGAACCATGGTAAAATTGGACACTCTCTTGAAGACTTTTTGGCCACTTCAATAGGAAATTCCTTGATAGTACAAGGCCATCACATGTTTCCACCCAGTTTCGAACTGGGAAACTTTCGCGTGTTAAGCGAACTTGACAACAACTACACAATGGAAACGTGCCTATTAGAGGTTTCTGAATATTTTCTCCTACACATTTGTTTAATTTATATATAGACAAGACACTCCATCCCAAAAATCTCTGTACTACAGAAAACTTTCTCTAATTTTCTGCTACACATTTGTGCTACCGAAATGTTTCTGGAACCAAATGTCAATTATTCTTTTACAAATGTGTCTGATATTGCCTGGAACCTGGTAAAAGTGGATGCTTTCTTGAGGACTTTTTGGCCGCTTCACAAGGATATGCCCTGATAGTAAATGCCATCAATTGTTTCCACCCATTTTCGAAGTGGGAAACTTTCACGTGTTAAGCGAACGTGACAACCATCTACACAATGGAAACGTGCCTATTAGAGGTTTCTGAATATTTTCTCCTACACATTTGTTTAATTTATATTTAGACAAGACACTCCATCCCAAAAATCTCTGTACTACAGAAAACTTTCTCTAATTTTCTGCTACACATTTGTGCTACCTAAATGTTTCTGGAACCAAATGTCAATTATTCTTTTACAAATGTGTCCAGTATTGCCTGCAACCTGGATGCTCTTTTGAGGACTTTTTGGCCACTTTATAAGGATATGCCTTGTTAGTATAAGGACAGCATTTGTTTCCACCCAGTTTCGAACTAGGGACCTTTCGCGCGTTAGGCGAATGTGATAAACACTACACTACGGAAACGTGCGTTTTTGAGCTTTTCGAACATTTTCTCCGACAGATTTGTTTAATTTATATTTAAACAAGACACTCCATCCCAAAAATCACAGTACTACAGAAAACTTTCTTTTATTTTCTGCTACACATTTGTGCTACCGAAATGTTTCTGGAACCAAATATCAATTATTCTTTTACAAATGTGTCTGATATTGCCTGGAACCTGGTAAAAGTGGATGCTTTCTTGAGGACTTTTTGGCCACTTCACAAGGATATGCCCTGATAGTAAATGCCATCAATTGTTTCCACCCAGTTTTGAAGTGGGAAACTTTCACGTGTTAAGCGAACGTGACAACCATCTACACAATGGAAACGTGCCTATTAGAGGTTTCTGAATATTTTCTCCTACACATTTGTTTAATTTATATTTAGACAAGACACTCCATCCCAAAAATCTCTGTACTACAGAAAACTTTCTCTAATTTTCTGCTACACATTTGTGCTACCTAAATGTTTCTGGAACCAAATGTCAATTATTCTTTTACAAATGTGTCCAGATATTGCCTGCAACCTGGTAAAGTGGATGCTCTTTTGAGGACTTTTTGGCCACTTTATAAGGATATGCCTTGTTAGTATAAGGACAGCATTTGTTTCCACCCAGTTTCGAACTGGGGACCTTTCGCGTGTTAGGCGAATGTGATAACCACTACACTATGGAAACATGCATATTAGAGATTTTCGAATATTTTCTCCAACACATTTGTTAAATTTATATTTAGACAAGACACTCCATCCCAAAAATCTCTGTACTACAGAAAACTTTCTCTAATTTTCTGCTACACATTTGTGCTACCGAAATGTTTCTGGAACCAAATGTCAATTATTCTTTTACAAATGTGTCCGATATTGCCTGGAACCTGGTAAAAGTGGATGCTTTCTTGAGGAGTTTTTGGCCACTTCACAAGGATATGCCTTGTTAGTATATAGCCATCATTTGTTTCCACCCAGTTTCGAACTGGGGACCTTTCGCGTGTTAGGCGAACGTGATAACCACTACACTATGGAAACATGCATATTAGAGATTTCCGAATATTTTCTCCGACACATTTG
The DNA here is from genome assembly GCF_019703515.2 of Myxocyprinus asiaticus. Lineage (NCBI taxonomy): Eukaryota > Metazoa > Chordata > Actinopteri > Cypriniformes > Catostomidae > Myxocyprinus > Myxocyprinus asiaticus. Next base: position 3,594,507 of record NC_059362.1, read on the forward strand.
TTAAATTTATATTTAAATAAGACACCCCATCCCAAAAGTCTCTGTACTACAGAAAACTTTCTCTAATTTTCTGCTACACATTTCGTGCTACCGAAATGTTTCTGGAACCAAATGTCAATTATTCTTTTACAAATGTGTCTGATATTGCCTGGAACCTGGTAAAAGTGGATGCTTTCTTGAGGACTTTTTGGCCGCTTCACAAGGATATGCCCTGATAGTAAAAGCCATCAATTGTTTCCACCAAGTTTCAAACTGGGGACCTTTCACACGTAAGGCAAACGTGATAACCACTACACTATGGAAACTGATTAGAGGTTTCCGAATATTTTCTCCGAAACATTTGTTTAATTTATATTTAGACAAGACGCTCAATCCCAAAAATCTCTGTACTACAGAAAACTTTCACTAATTTTCTCCTACAAATTTGTGCTACCAAAATGTTTCTGGAACCAAATGTCAATTATTCTTTTACAAATGTGTCCAGTATTGCCTGCAACCTGGATGCTCTTTTGAGGACTTTTTGGCCGCTTCACAAGGATATGCCCTGATAGTAAAAGCCATTATTGTTTCCACCCATTTTTGAACTGGGAAACTTTCACGTGTTAAGCGAACGTGACAACAACTACACAATGGAAACGTGCCTATTAGAAGTTTCTTGATATTGCCTGGAACCTGGTAAAGGTGGATGCTTTCTTGAGGACTTTTTGGCCGCTTCACAAGGACATGCCCTGATAGTAAACGCCGTCAATTGTTTCCACCCATTTTCGAACTGGGAAACTTTCGCCTGTTAAGCGAACGTGTTTTCACACCTGGTGAAAGTGGACACTCTCTTGAGGACTTTTGGCCATTATAAATTTCCGAATATTTTCTCCTACACATTTGTTTAATTTATATTTAGACAAGACACTCCATCCCAAAAATCTCTGTACTACAGAAAACTTTCTCGAATTTTCTGTTACACATTTCTGCTACCGAAATGTTTCTGGAACCAAATGTCAATTATTCTTTTACAAATGTGTCTGATATTGCCTGGAACATGGTAAAATTGGACACTCTCTTGAAGACTTTTTGGCCACTTCAATAGGAAATTCCTTGATAGTACAAGGCCATCACATGTTTCCACCCAGTTTCGAACTGGGAAACTTTCGCGTGTTAAGCGAACTTGACAACAACTACACAATGGAAACGTGCCTATTAGAGGTTTCTGAATATTTTCTCCTACACATTTGTTTAATTTATATATAGACAAGACACTCCATCCCAAAAATCTCTGTACTACAGAAAACTTTCTCTAATTTTCTGCTACACATTTGTGCTACCGAAATGTTTCTGGAACCAAATGTCAATTATTCTTTTACAAATGTGTCTGATATTGCCTGGAACCTGGTAAAAGTGGATGCTTTCTTGAGGACTTTTTGGCCGCTTCACAAGGATATGCCCTGATAGTAAATCCATCAATTGTTTCCACCCATTTTTGAAGTGGGAAACTTTCACGTGTTAAGCGAACGTGACAACATCTACACAATGGAAACGTGCCTATTAGAGGTTTCTGAATATTTTCTCCTACACATTTGTTTAATTTATATTTAGACAAGACACTCCATCCCAAAAATCTCTGTACTACAGAAAACTTTCTCTAATTTTCTGCTACACATTTGTGCTACCTAAATGTTTCTGGAACCAAATGTCAATTATTCTTTTACAAATGTGTCCAGTATTGCCTGCAACCTGGATGCTCTTTTGAGGACTTTTTGGCCGCTTTATATGGATATGCCTTGTTAGTATAAAGACAACATTTGTTTCCACCCAGTTTCGAACTGGGGACCTTTTGCGTGTAAGGCAAACGTGATAACCACTACACTATGGAAACATGCATATTATAAATTTCCGAATATTTTCTCTGACACATTTGGTTTATTTATATTTGGAAAAGACACTCAATCCCAAAAATCTCTGTACTACAGAAAACTTTCTCTAATTTTCTGCTACACATTTGTGCTACCGAAATGTTTCTTGAACCAAATGTCAATTATTCTTTTACAAATGTGTCTGATATTGCCTGGAACCTGGTAAAAGTGGACACTCTCTTGAAGACTTTTTGGTCACTTCAATAGGAAATTCCTTGATAGTACAAGGCCATCACATGTTTCCACCCAGTTTCGAACTGGGAAACTTTCGCGTGTTAAGCGAACGTGACAGCAACTACACAATGGAAACGTGCCTATTAGAAGTTTCTGAATATTTTCTCCTACACATTTGTTTAATTTATATTTAGACAAGACACTCCATCCCAAAAATCTCTGTACTACCGAAAACTTTCTCGAATTTTCTGTTACACATTTCTGCTACCGAAATGTTTCTGGAATCAAATGTCAATTATTCTTTTACAAATGTGTCTGATATTGTGTAGAACCTGGAAAAAATGGATGCTATCTTGAGGACTTTTTGGCCGCTTCACAAGGATATGCCCTGATAGTAAAAGCCATTATTGTTTCCACCCATTTTCGAACTGGGAAACTTTCGCCTGTTAAGCGAACGTGACAACAACTACACAATGGAAACATGCCTATTAGAGGTTTCTGAATATTTTCTCCTACACATTTGTTTAATTTATATTTAGACAAGACACTCCATCCCAAAAATCTCTGTACTACAGAAAACTTTCTCGAATTTTCTGTTACACATTTCTGCTACCGAAATGTTTCTGGAACCAAATGTCAATTATTCTTTTACAAATGTGTCTAATATTGTCTGGAACCTGGTAAAAGTGGACACTCTCTTGAAGACTTTTTGGTCACTTCAATAGGAAATTCCTTGATAGTATAAGGCCATCACATGTTTCCACCCAGTTTCGAACTGGGAAACTTTCGCGTGTTAAGCGAACGTGATAACCACTACACTATGGAAACACGCATATTAGGGATTTCCGAATATTTTCTCCGACACATTTGTTAAATTTATATTTAAATAAGACACCCCATCCCAAAAGTCTCTGTACTACAGAAAACTTTCTCTAATTTTCTGCTACACATTTCGGCTACCGAAATGTTTCTGGAACCAAATGTCAATTATTCTTTTACAAATGTGTCCAGTATTGCCTGCAACCTGGATGCTCTTTTGAGGACTTTTTGGCCGCTTCACAAGGATATGCCCTGATAGTAAAAGCCATTATTGTTTCCACCCATTTTCGAACTGGGAAACTTTCGCCTGTTAAGCGAACGTGACAACAACTACACAATGGAAACGTGCCTATTAGAGGTTTCTGAATATTTTCTCCTACACATTTGTTTAATTTATATTTAGACAAGACACTCCATCCCAAAAATCTCTGTACTACAGAAAACTTTCTCGAATTTTCTGTTACACATTTCTGCTACCGAAATGTTTCTGGAACCAAATGTCAATTATTCTTTTACAAATGTGTCTGATATTGCCTGGAACCTGGTAAAATTGGACACCCTCTTGAAGACTTTTTGGTCACTTCAATAGGAAATTCCTTGATAGTTTAAGGCCATCACATGTTTCCACCCAGTTTCGAACTGGGAAACTTTAGCCTGTTAAACGAACGTGACAACAACTACACAATGGAAACGTGCCTATTAGAGGTTTCTGAATATTTTCTCCTACACATTTGTTTAATTTATATATAGACAAGACACTCCATCCCAAAAATCTCTGTACTACAGAAAACTTTCTCTAATTTTCTGCTACACATTTGTGCTACCGAAATGTTTCTGGAACCAAATGTCAATTATTCTTTTACAAATGTGTCTGATATTGCCTGGAACCTGGTAAAGTGGCTCTTTTGAGGACTTTTTGGCCACTTTATAAGGATATGCCTTGTTAGTATAAGGACAGCATTTGTTTCCACCCAGTTTCGAACTGGGGACCTTTCGCGTGTTAGGCGAATGTGATAACCACTACACTATGGAAACATGCATATTAGAGATTTTCGAATATTTTCTCCGACACATTTGTTAAATTTATATTTAGACAAGACACTCCATCCCAAAAGTCTCTGTACTACAGAAAACTTTCTCTAATTTTCTGCTACACATTTCGTGCTACCGAAATGTTTCTGGAACCAAATGTCAATTATTCTTTTACAAATGTGTCTGATATTGCCTGGAACCTGGTAAAGGTGGATGCTTTCTTGAGGAGTTTTTGGCCGCTTCACAAGGATATGCCCTGATAGTAAAAGCCACCAATTGTTTCCACCAAGTTTCAAACTGGGGACCTTTCACACGTATAGGCAAACATGATAACCACTACACTATGGAAACATGCTATTAGAGGTTTCCGAATATTTTCTCCGACACATTTGTTTAATTTATATTTAGACAAGACACTCAATCCCAAAAATCTCTGTACTACAGAAAACTTTCACTAATTTTCTCCTACAAATTTGTGCTACCAAAATGTTTCTGGAACCAAATGTCAATTATTCTTTTACAAATGTGTCCAGTATTGCCTGCAACCTGGATGCTCTTTTGAGGACTTTTTGGCCGCTTCACAAGGATATGCCCTGATAGTAAAAGCCATTATTGTTTCCACCCATTTTTGAACTGGGAAACTTTCACGTGTTAAGCGAACGTGACAACAACTACACAATGGAAACGTGCCTATTAGAAGTTTCTTGATATTGCCTGGAACCTGGTAAAGGTGGATGCTTTCTTGAGGACTTTTTGGCCGCTTCACAAGGATATGCCCTGATAGTAAACGCCGTCAATTGTTTCCACCCATTTTCGAACTGGGAAACTTTCACCTGTTAAGCGAACGTGTTTTCACACCTGGTGAAAGTGGACACTCTCTTGAGGACTTTTGGCCATTATAAATTTCCGAATATTTTCTCCGACACATTTGGTTTATTTATATTTGGAAAAGACAATCCATCACAAAAATTTCTGTACTACAGAAAACTTTCTCTAATTTTCTGCTACACATTTGTGCTACCGAAATGTTTCTTGAACCAAATGTCAATTATTGTTTTACAAATGTGTCCGATATTGCCTGGAACCTGGTAAAAGTGAACACTCTCTTGAAGACATTTTGGCCACTTTACAAGGATATGCCTTGTTAGTATAAGCACATCATTTGTTTCCACCAAGTTTCGAACTGGGGACCTTTCACGAGTAAGGCAGACGTGATAACCACTACACTATGGATATTAGAAATTTCCGAATATTTTCTCCGAAACATTTGTTTAATTTATATTTAGACAAGACGCTCAATCCCAAAAATCTCTGTACTACAGAAAACTTTCTCTAATTTTCTCCTACAAATTTGTGCTACCGAAATGTTTCTGGAACCAAATGTCAATTATTCTTTTACAAATGTGTCTAGATATTGCCTGGAACCTGGTAAAGTGGCTCTTTCTTGAGGACTTTTTGGCCACTTTACAAGGATATGCCTTGTTAGTATAAGGACAGCATTTGTTTCCACCCAGTTTCGAACTGGGGACCTTTCACGTGTTAGGCGAACGTGATAACCACTACACTATGGAAACATGCATATTAGAGATTTTCGAATATTTTCTCCGACACATTTGGTTTATTTATATTTGGAAAAGACGCTCAATCCCAAAAATCTCTGTACTACAGAAAACTTTCTCTAATTTTCTCCTACAAATTTGTGCTACCGAAATGTTTCTGGAACCAAATGTCAATTATTCTTTTACAAATGTGTCTAGTATTGCCTGGAACCTGGATGCTCTTTTGAGGACTTTTTGGCCACTTTATAAGGATATGCCTTGTTAGTATAAGGACAGCATTTGTTTCCACCCAGTTTCGAACTGGGGACCTTTCACGTGTTAGGCGAACGTGATAACCACTACACTATGGAAACATGCATATTAGAACATTTCCGAATATTTTCTCCGACACATTTGTTAAATTTATATTTAGACAAGACACTCCATCCCAAAAATCTCTGTACTACAGAAAACTTTCTCTAATTTTCTGCTACACATTTCGTGCTACCGAAATGTTTCTGGAACCAAATGTCAATTATTCTTTTACAAATGTGTCTGATATTGCCTGGAACCTGGTTAAAAGTGGACACTCTCTTGAAGACTTTTTGGTCACTTCAATAGGAAATTCCTTGATAGTACAAGGCCATCACATGTTTCCACCCAGTTTCGAACTGGGAAACTTTCGCGTGTTAAGCGAACGTGACAGCAACTACACAATGGAAACGTGCCTATTAGAAGTTTCTGAATATTTTCTCCTACACATTTGTTTAATTTATATTTAGACAAGACACTCCATCCCAAAAATCTCTGTACTACCGAAAACTTTCTCGAATTTTCTGTTACACATTTCTGCTACCGAAATGTTTCTGGAACCAAATGTCAATTATTCTTTTACAAATGTGTCTGATATTGTGTAGAACCTGGAAAAAATGGATGCTTTCTTGAGGACTTTTTGGCCGCTTCACAAGGATATGCCCTGATAGTAAAAGCCATTATTGTTTCCACCCATTTTCGAACTGGGAAACTTTCGCCTGTTAAGCGAACGTGACAACAACTACACAATGGAAACGTGCCTATTAGAGGTTTCTGAATATTTTCTCCTACACATTTGTTTAATTTATATTTAGACAAGACACTCCATCCCAAAAATCTCTGTACTACAGAAAACTTTCTCGAATTTTCTGTTACACATTTCTGCTACAGAAATGTTTCTGGAACCAAATGTCAATTATTGTTTTACAAATGTGTCTGATATTGCCTGGAACCTGGTGAAAGTGGACACTCTCTTGAGGACTTTTGGCCACTTTACAAGGATATGCCTTGTTAATATAAGCACATCATTTGTTTCCACCAAGTTTCGAACTGGGGACCTTTCACGCGTAAGGCAGACGTGATAACCACTACACTATGGATATTAGAAATTTCCGAATATTTTCTCCGACACATTTGGTTTATTTATATTTGGAAAAGACACTCAATCCCAAAAATCTCTGTACTACAGAAAACTTTCTCTAATTTTCTCCTACAAATTTGTGCTACCGAAATGTTTCTGGAACCAAATGTCAATTATTCTTTTACAAATGTGTCTGATATTGCCTGGAACATGGTAAAATTGGACACTCTCTTGAAGACTTTTTGGCCACTTCAATAGGAAATTCCTTGATAGTACAAGGCCATCACATGTTTCCACCCAGTTTCGAACTGGGAAACTTTCGCGTGTTAAGCGAACTTGACAACAACTACACAATGGAAACGTGCCTATTAGAGGTTTCTGAATATTTTCTCCTACACATTTGTTTAATTTATATTTAGACAAGACACTCCATCCCAAAAATCTCTGTACTACAGAAAACTTTCTCTAATTTTCTGCTACACATTTGTGCTACCGAAATGTTTCTGGAACCAAATGTCAATTATTCTTTTACAAATGTGTCTGATATTGCCTGGAACCTGGTAAAAGTGGATGCTTTCTTGAGGACTTTTTGGCCGCTTCACAAGGATATGCCCTGATAGTAAATGCCATCAATTGTTTCCACCCATTTTTGAACTGGGAAACTTTCACGTGTTAAGCGAACGTGACAACCATCTACACAATGGAAACGTGCCTATTAGAGGTTTCTGAATATTTTCTCCTACACATTTGTTTAATTTATATTTAGACAAGACACTCCATCCCAAAAATCTCTGTACTACAGAAAACTTTCTCTAATTTTCTGCTACACATTTGTGCTACCTAAATGTTTCTGGAACCAAATGTCAATTATTCTTTTACAAATGTGTCCAGTATTGCCTGCAACCTGGATTCTCTTTTGAGGACTTTTTGGCCGCTTTATATGGATATGCCTTGTTAGTATAAAGACAACATTTGTTTCCACCCAGTTTCGAACTGGGGACCTTTTGCGTGTAATGCAAACATGATAACCACTACACTATAGAAACATGCATATTATAAATTTCCGAATATTTTCTCCTACATATTTGGTTTATTTATATTTGGAAAAGACACTCCATCACAAAAATTTCTGTACTACAGAAAACTTTCTCTAATTTTCTGCTACACATTTGTGCTACCGAAATGTTTCTTGAACCAAATGTCAATTATTCTTTTACAAATGTGTCTGATATTGCCTGGAACCTGGTAAAAGTGGACACTCTCTTGAAGACTTTTTGGTCACTTCAATAGGAAATTCCTTGATAGTACAAGGCCATCACATGTTTCCACCCAGTTTCGAACTGGGAAACTTTCGCGTGTTAAGCGAACGTGACAGCAACTACACAATGGAAACGTGCCTATTAGAAGTTTCTGAATATTTTCTCCTACACATTTGTTTAATTTATATTTAGACAAGACACTCCATCCCAAAAATCTCTGTACTACAGAAAACTTTCTCTAATTTTCTGCTACACATTTGTGCTACCGAAATGTTTCTGGAACCAAATGTCAATTATTCTTTTACAAATGTGTCCAGTATTGCCTGCAACCTGGATTCTCTTTTGAGGACTTTTTGGCCGCTTTATATGGATATGCCTTGTTAGTATAAAGACAACATTTGTTTCCACCCAGTTTCGAACTGGGGACCTTTTGCGTGTAATGCAAACGTGATAACCACTACACTATAGAAACATGCATATTATAAATTTCCGAATATTTTCTCCGACACATTTGGTTTATTTATATTTGGAAAAGACACTCCATCACAAAAATTTCTGTACTACAGAAAACTTTCTCTAATTTTCTGCTACACATTTGTGCTACCGAAATGTTTCTTGAACCAAATGTCAATTATTCTTTTACAAATGTGTCTGATATTGCCTGGAACCTGGTAAAAGTGGACACTCTCTTGAAGACTTTTTGGTAACTTCAATAGGAAATTCCTTGATAGTACAAGGCCATCACATTTTTCCACCCAGTTTCGAACTGGGAAACTTTCGCGTGTTAAGCGAACTTGACAGCAACTACACAATGGAAACGTGCCTATTAGAAGTTTCTGAATATTTTCTCCTACACATTTGTTTAATTTATATTTAGACAAGACACTCCATCCCAAAAATCTCTGTACTACAGAAAACTTTCTCGAATTTTCTGTTACACATTTCTGCTACCGAAATGTTTCTGGAACCAAATGTCAATTATTCTTTTACAAATGTGTCTGATATTGTGTAGAACCTGGAAAAAATGGATGCTTTCTTGAGGACTTTTTGGCCGCTTCACAAGGATATGCCCTGATAGTAAAAGCCATTATTGTTTCCACCCATTTTCGAACTGGGAAACTTTCACCTGTTAAGCGAATGTGACAACAACTACACAATGGAAACGTGCCTATTAGAGGTTTCTGAATATTTTCTCCTACACATTTGTTTAATTTGTATTTAGACAAGACACTCCATCCCAAAAATCTTTGTACTACAGAAAACTTTCTTGAATTTTCTGTTACACATTTCTGCTACCGAAATGTTTCTGGAACCAAATGTCAATTATTGTTTTACAAATGTGTCTGATATTGCCTGGAACCTGGTGAAAGTGGACACTCTCTTGAGGACTTTTGGCCACTTTACAAGGATACGCCTTGTTAGTATAAGCACATCATTTGTTTCCACCAAGTTTCGAACTGGGGACCTTTCACGCATAAGGCAGACGGGATAACCACTACACTATGGAAACATGGATATTAGAGGTTTCCAAATATTTTCTCCGAAACATTTGTTTAATTTATATTTAGACAAGACGCTCTATCCCAAAAATCTCTGTACTACAGAAAACTTTCTCTAATTTTCTCCTACAAATTTGTGCTACCGAAATGTTTCTGGAACCAAATTTCAATTATTATTTTACAAATGTGTCTGATATTGCCTGGAACCTGGTAAAAGTGGACACTCTCTTGAGGACTTTTTGGCCACTTTACAAGGATATGCCTTGTTAGTATAAGCACATCATTTGTTTCCACCAAGTTTCAAACTGGGGACCTTTCACACGTAAGGCAAACCTGATAACCACTACACTATGGATGTTAGAGGTTTCCGAATATTTTCTCCGAAACATTTGTTTAATTTATATTTAGACAAGACGCTCAATCCCAAAAATCTCTGTACTACAGAAAACTTTCTCTAATTTTCTCCTACAAATTTGTGCTACCGAAATGTTTCTGGAACCAAATGTCAATTATTCTTTTACAAATGTGTCTAATATTGTCTGGAACCTGGTAAAAGTGGACACTCTCTTGAAGACTTTTTGGTCACTTCAATAGGAAATTCCTTGATAGTATAAGGCCATCACATGTTTCTACCCAGTTTCGAACTGGGAAACTTTCGCGTGTTAAGCGAACGTGACAGCAACTACACAATGGAAACGTGCCTATTAGAGGTTTCTGAATATTTTCTCCTACACATTTGTTTAATTTATATTTAGACAAGACACTCCATCCCAAAAATCTTTGTACTACAGAAAACTTTCTCTAATTTTCTCCTACACATTTGTGCTACCGAAATGTTTCTTGAACCAAATGTCAATTATTCTTTTACAAATGTGTCCGATATTGCCTGGAACCTGGTAAAAGTGGACACTCTCTTGAGGACTTTTTGGCCACTTCACAAGGATATGCCTTGTTAGTATATGGCCATCATTTGTTTCCACCCAGTTTCGAACTGGGGACCTTTCGCGTGTTAGGCGAACGTGATAACCACTACACTATGGAAACACGCATATTAGGGATTTCCGAATATTTTCTCCGACACATTTGTTAAATTTATATTTAAATAAGACACCCCATCCCAAAAGTCTCTGTACTACAGAAAACTTTCTCTAATTTTCTGCTACACATTTCTGCTACCGAAATGTTTCTGGAACCAAATGTCAATTATTCTTTTACAAATGTGTCCAGTATTGCCTGCAACCTGGATGCTCTTTTGAGGACTTTTTGGCCGCTTCACAAGGATATGCCCTGATAGTAAAAGCCATTATTGTTTCCACCCATTTTCGAACTGGGAAACTTTCGCCTGTTAAGCGAACGTGACAACAACTACACAATGGAAACGTGCCTATTAGAGGTTTCTGAATATTTTCTCCTACACATTTGTTTAATTTATATTTAGACAAGACACTCCATCCCAAAAATCTCTGTACTACAGAAAACTTTCTCGAATTTTCTGTTACACATTTCTGCTACCGAAATGTTTCTGGAACCAAATGTCAATTATTCTTTTACAAATGTGTCTGATATTGCCTGGAACCTGGTAAAATTGGACACTCTCTTGAAGACTTTTTGGTCACTTCACATAGGAAATTCCTTGATAGTATAAGGCCATCACATGTTTCCACCCAGTTTCGAACTGGGAAACTTTCGCCTGTTAAGCGAACGTGACAACAACTACACAATGGAAACGTGCCTATTAGAGGTTTCTGAATATTTTCTCCTGCACATTTGTTTAATTTATATTTAGACAAGACACTCCATCCCAAAAATCTCTGTACTACAGAAAACTTTCTCGAATTTTCTGTTACACATTTCTGCTACCGAAATGTTTCTGGAACCAAATGTCAATTATTGTTTTACAAATGTGTCTGATATTGCCTGGAACCTGGTGAAAGTGGACACTCTCTTGAGGACTTTTGGCCACTTTACAAGGATATGCCTTGTTAGTATAAGCACATCATTTGTTTCCACCAAGTTTCGAACTGGGGACCTTTCACGCGTAAGGCAGACGTGATAACCACTACACTATGGATATTAGAAATTTCCGAATATTTTCTCCGAAACATTTGTTTAATTTATATTTAGACAAGACGCTCAATCCCAAAAATCTCTGTACTACAGAAAACTTTCTCTAATTTTCTCCTACAAATTTGTGCTACCGAAATGTTTCTGGAACCAAATGTCAATTATTCTTTTACAAATGTGTCCAGTATTGCCTGCAACCTGGATGCTCTTTTGAGGACTTTTTGGCCGCTTTATATGGATATGCCTTGTTAGTATAAAGGCAACATTTGTTTCCACCCAGTTTCGAACTGGGGACCTTTTGCGTGTAAGGCAAACGTGATAACCACTACACTATGGAAACATGCATATTAGAGATTTTCGAATATTTTCTCCAACACATTTGGTTTATTTATATTTGGAAAAGACACTCAATCCCAAAAATCTCTGTACTACAGAAAACTTTCTCTAATTTTCTCCTGCAAATTTGTGCTACCGAAATGTTTCTGGAACCAAATGTCAATTATTCTTTTACAAATGTGTCTGATATTGCCTGGAACCTGGTAAAATTGGACACTCTCTTGAAGACTTTTTGGTCACTTCAATAGGAAATTCCTTGATAGTACAAGGCCATCACATGTTTCCACCCAGTTTTGAACTGGGAAACTTTCGCGTGTTAAGCGAACGTGACAGCAACTACACAATGGAAACGTGCCTATTAGAAGTTTCTGAATATTTTCTCCTACACATTTGTTTAATTTATATATAGACAAGACACTCCATCCCAAAAATCTCTGTACTACAGAAAACTTTCTCTAATTTTCTGCTACACATTTGTGCTACCGAAATGTTTCTGGAACCAAATGTCAATTATTCTTTTACAAATGTGTCCAGTATTGCCTGCAACCTGGATGCTCTTTTGAGGACTTTTTGGCCGCTTTATATGGATATGCCTTGTTAGTATAAAGACAACATTTGTTTCCACCCAGTTTCGAACTGGGGACCTTTTGCGTGTAAGGCAAACGTGATAACCACTACATTATGGAAACATGCATATTATATATTTCCGAATATTTTCTCCGACACATTTGGTTTATTTATATTTAGACAAGACACTCCATCCCAAAAGTCTCTGTACTACAGAAAACTTTCTCTAATTTTCTGCTACACATTTCGGCTACCGAAATGTTTCTGGAACCAAATGTCAATTATTCTTTTACAAATGTGTCCAGTATTGCCTGCAACCTGGATGCTCTTTTGAGGACTTTTTGGCCGCTTCACAAGGATATGCCCTGATAGTAAAAGCCATTATTGTTTCCACCCATTTTCGAACTGGGAAACTTTCGCCTGTTAAGCGAACGTGACAACAACTACACAATGGAAACGTGCCTATTAGAGGTTTCTGAATATTTTCTCCTGCACATTTGTTTAATTTATATTTAGACAAGACACTCCATCCCAAAAATCTCTGTACTACAGAAAACTTTCTCGAATTTTCTGTTACACATTTCTGCTACCGAAATGTTTCTGGAACCAAATGTCAATTATTGTTTTACAAATGTGTCTGATATTGCCTGGAACCTGGTGAAAGTGGACACTCTCTTGAGGACTTTTGGCCACTTTACAAGGATATGCCTTGTTAGTATAAGCACATCATTTGTTTCCACCAAGTTTCGAACTGGGGACCTTTCACGCATAAGGCAGATGTGATAACCACTACACTATGGATGTTAGAAATTTCCGAATATTTTCTCCGAAACATTTGTTTAATTTATATTTAGACAAGACGCTCAATCCCAAAAATCTCTGTACTACAGAAAACTTTCTCTAATTTTCTCCTACAAATTTGTGCTACCGAAATGTTTCTGGAACCAAATGTCAATTATTCTTTTACAAATGTGTCTGATATTGCCTGGAACCTAGTAAAAGTGGATGCTTTCTTGAGGACTTTTTGGCCGCTTCACAAGGATATGCCCTGATAGTAAATCCATCAATTGTTTCCACCCATTTTTGAACTGGGAAACTTTCACGTGTTAAGCGAACGTGACAACAACTACACAATAAAAAATGTGCCTATTAGAAGTTTCTTGATATTGCCTGGAACCTGGTAAAGGTGGATGCTTTCTTGAGCACTTTTTGGCCGCTTCACAAGGATATGCCCTGATAGTAAAAGCCATCAATTGTTTCCACCCATTTTCGAACTGGGAAACTTTCGCCTGTTAAGCGAACGTGTTTTCACACCTGGTGAAAGTGGACACTCTCTTGAGGACTTTTGGCCATTATAAATTTCCGAATATTTTCTCCGACACATTTGGTTTATTTATATTTGGAAAAGACACTCCATCACAAAAATTTCTGTACTACAGAAAACTTTCTCGAATTTTCTGTTACACATTTGCGCTACCGAAATGTTTCTTGAACCAAATGTCAATTATTCTTTTACAAATGTGTCTAATATTGTCTGGAACCTGGTAAAAGTGGACACTCTCTTGAAGACTTTTTGGTGACTTCAATAGGAAATTCCTTGATAGTATAAGGCCATTACATGTTTCCACCCAGTATCGAACTGGGAAACTTTCGCGTGTTAGGCGAACGTGATAACCACTACACTATGGAAACATGCATAGTATAGATTTCCGAATATTTTCTCCGACACATTTGTTAAATTTATATTTAGACAAGACACTCCATCCCAAAAATCTCTGTACTACAGAAAACTTTCTCTAATTTTCTGCTACACATTTGTGCTACCGAAATGTTTCTGGAACCAAATGTCAATTATTCTTTTACAAATGTGTCTGATATTGCCTGGAACCTGGTAAAAGTGGATGCTTTCTTGAGGACTTTTTGTCCGCTTCACAAGGATATGCCCTGATAGTAAATCCATCAATTGTTTCCACCCATTTTCGAACTGGGAAACTTTCGCCTGTTAAGCAAACGTGACAACAACTACACAATGGAAACGTGCCTATTAGAGGTTTCTGAATATTTTCTCCTACACATTTGTTTAATTTATATTTAGACAAGACACTCCATCCCAAAAATCTCTGTACTACAGAAAACTTTCTCTAATTTTCTGCTACACATTTCGGCTACCGAAATGTTTCTGGAACCAAATGTCAATTATTCTTTTACAAATGTGTCCAGTATTGCCTGCAACCTGGATGCTCTTTTGAGGACTTTTTGGCCGCTTTATATGGATATGCCTTGTTAGTATAAAGACAACATTTGTTTCCACCAAGTTTCGAACTGGGGACCTTTCACACGTAAGGCAGACGGGATAACCACTACACTATGGAAACATGGATATTAGAGGTTTCCAAATATTTTCTCCGAAACATTTGTTTAATTTATATTTAGACAAGACACTCCATCCCAAAAATCTCTGTACTACAGAAAACTTTCTCTAATTTTCTCCTACAAATTTGTGCTACCGAAATGTTTCTGGAACCAAATTTCAATTATTATTTTACAAATGTGTCTGATATTGCCTGGAACCTGGTAAAAGTGGACACTCTCTTGAGGACTTTTTGGCCACTTTACAAGGATATGCCTTGTTAGTATAAGCACATCATTTGTTTCCACCAAGTTTCAAACTGGGGATCTTTCACACGTAAGGCAAACGTGATAACCACTACACTATGGATGTTAGAGGTTTCCGAATATTTTCTCCGAAACATTTGTTTAATTTATATTTAGACAAGACGCTCAATCCCAAAAATCTCTGTACTACAGAAAACTTTCTCTAATTTTCTCCTACAAATTTGTGCTACCGAAATGTTTCTGGAACCAAATGTCAAATATTCTTTTACAAATGTGTCCAGTATTGCCTGCAACCTGGATGCTCTTTTGAGGACTTTTTGGCCGCTTTATATGGATATGCCTTGTTAGTATAAAGACAACATTTGTTTCCACCCAGTTTCGAACTGGGGACCTTTTGCGTGTAAGGCAAACGTGATAACCACTACACTATGGAAACATGCATATTATAAATTTCCGAATATTTTCTCCGACACATTTGGTTTATTTATATTTGGAAAAGACACTCCATCACAAAAATTTCTGTACTACAGAAAACTTTCTCTAATTTTCTGCTACACATTTGTGCTACCGAAATGTTTCTTGAACCAAATGTCAGTTATTCTTTTACAAATGTGTCTGATAATGCCTGGAACCAGGTAAAAGTGGACACTCTCTTGAAGACTTTTTGGTCACTTCACATAGGAAATTCCTTGATAGTACAAGGCCATCACATGTTTCCACCCAGTTTCGAACTGGGAAACTTTCGCGTGTTAAGCGAACGTGACAGCAACTACACAATGGAAACGTGCCTATTAGAAGTTTCTGAATATTTTCTCCTACACATTTGTTTAATTTATATTTAGACAAGACACTCCATCCCAAAAATCTCTGTACTACCGAAAACTTTCTCGAATTTTCTGTTACACATTTCTGCTACCGAAATGTTTCTGGAATCAAATGTCAATTATTCTTTTACAAATGTGTCTGATATTGTGTTGAACCTGGAAAAAATGGATGCTATCTTGAGTACTTTTTGGCCGCTTCACAAGGATATGCCCTGATAGTAAAAGCCATTATTGTTTCCACCCATTTTCGAACTGGGAAACTTTCGCCTGTTAAGCGAACGTGACAACAACTACACAATGGAAACGTGCCTATTAGAGGTTTCTGAATATTTTCTCCTACACATTTGTTTAATTTATATTTAGACAAGACACTCCATCCCAAAAATCTCTGTACTACAGAAAACTTTCTCGAATTTTCTGTTACACATTTCTGCTACCGAAATGTTTCTGGAACCAAATGTCAATTATTCTTTTACAAATGTGTCTAATATTGTCTGGAACCTGGTAAAAGTGGACACTCTCTTGAAGACTTTTTGGTCACTTCAATAGGAAATTCCTTGATAGTATAAGGCCATCACATGTTTCTACCCAGTTTCGAACTGGGAAACTTTCGCGTGTTAAGCGAACGTGACAGCAACTACACAATGGAAACGTGCCTATTAGAGGTTTCTGAATATTTTCTCCTACACATTTGTTTAATTTATATTTAGACAAGACACTCCATCCCAAAAATCTTTGTACTACAGAAAACTTTCTCTAATTTTCTCCTACACATTTGTGCTACCGAAATGTTTCTTGAACCAAATGTCAATTATTCTTTTACAAATGTGTCCGATATTGCCTGGAACCTGGTAAAAGTGGACACTCTCTTGAGGACTTTTTGGCCACTTCACAAGGATATGCCTTGTTAGTATATGGCCATCATTTGTTTCCACCCAGTTTCGAACTGGGGACCTTTCGCGTGTTAGGCGAACGTGATAACCACTACACTATGGAAACACGCATATTAAGGATTTCCGAATATTTTCTCCGACACATTTGTTAAATTTATATTTAAATAAGACACCCCATCCCAAAAGTCTCTGTACTACAGAAAACTTTCTCTAATTTTCTGCTACACATTTCGGCTACCAAAATGTTTCTGGAACCAAATGTCAATTATTCTTTTACAAATGTGTCCAGTATTGCCTGCAACCTGGATGCTCTTTTGAGGACTTTTTGGCCGCTTCACAAGGATATGCCCTGATAGTAAAAGCCATTATTGTTTCCACCCATTTTCGAACTGGGAAACTTTCGCCTGTTAAGCGAACGTGACAACAACTACACAATGGAAACGTGCCTATTAGAGGTTTCTGAATATTTTCTCCTACACATTTGTTTAATTTATATTTAGACAAGACACTCCATCCCAAAAATCTCTGTACTACAGAAAACTTTCTCGAATTTTCTGTTACACATTTCTGCTACCGAAATGTTTCTGGAACCAAATGTCAATTATTCTTTTACAAATGTGTCTGATATTGCCTGGAACCTGGTAAAATTGGACACTCTCTTGAAGACTTTTTGGTCACTTCAATAGGAAATTCCTTGATAGTTTAAGGCCATCACATGTTTCCACCCAGTTTCGAACTGGGAAACTTTCGCCTGTTAAACGAACGTGACAACAACTACACAATGGAAACGTGCCTATTAGAGGTTTCTGAATATTTTCTCCTGCACATTTGTTTAATTTATATTTAGACAAGACACTCCATCCCAAAAATCTCTGTACTACAGAAAACTTTCTCGAATTTTCTGTTACACATTTCTGCTACCGAAATGTTTCTGGAACCAAATGTCAATTATTGTTTTACAAATGTGTCTGATATTGCCTGGAACCTGGTGAAAGTGGACACTCTCTTGAGGACTTTTGGCCACTTTACAAGGATATGCCTTGTTAGTATAAGCACATCATTTGTTTCCACCAAGTTTCGAACTGGGGACCTTTCACGCGTAAGGCAGACGTGATAACCACTACACTATGGATATTAGAAATTTCCGAATATTTTCTCCGAAACATTTGTTTAATTTATATTTAGACAAGACGCTCAATCCCAAAAATCTCTGTACTACAGAAAACTTTCTCTAATTTTCTCCTACAAATTTGTGCTACCGAAATGTTTCTGGAACCAAATGTCAATTATTGTTTTACAAATGTGTCTGATATTGCCTGGAACCTGGTGAAAGTGGACACTCTCTTGAGGACTTTTGGCCACTTTACAAGGATATGCCTTGTTAGTATAAGCACATCATTTGTTTCCACCAAGTTTCGAACTGGGGACCTTTCACGCATAAGGCAGATGTGATAACCACTACACTATGGATGTTAGAAATTTCCGAATATTTTCTCCGAAACATTTGTTTAATTTATATTTAGACAAGACGCTCAATCCCAAAAATCTCTGTACTACAGAAAACTTTCTCTAATTTTCTCCTACAAATTTGTGCTACCGAAATGTTTCTGGAACCAAATGTCAATTATTCTTTTACAAATGTGTCTGATATTGCCTGGAACCTAGTAAAAGTGGATGCTTTCTTGAGGACTTTTTGGCCGCTTCACAAGGATATGCCCTGATAGTAAATCCATCAATTGTTTCCACCCATTTTTGAACTGGGAAACTTTCACGTGTTAAGCGAACGTGACAACAACTACACAATAAAAAATGTGCCTATTAGAAGTTTCTTGATATTGCCTGGAACCTGGTAAAGGTGGATGCTTTCTTGAGCACTTTTTGGCCGCTTCACAAGGATATGCCCTGATAGTAAAAGCCATCAATTGTTTCCACCCATTTTCGAACTGGGAAACTTTCGCCTGTTAAGCGAACGTGTTTTCACACCTGGTGAAAGTGGACACTCTCTTGAGGACTTTTGGCCATTATAAATTTCCGAATATTTTCTCCGACACATTTGGTTTATTTATATTTGGAAAAGACACTCCATCACAAAAATTTCTGTACTACAGAAAACTTTCTCTAATTTTCTCCTACACATTTGCGCTACCGAAATGTTTCTTGAACCAAATGTCAATTATTCTTTTACAAATGTGTCTAATATTGTCTGGAACCTGGTAAAAGTGGACACTCTCTTGAAGACTTTTTGGTGACTTCAATAGGAAATTCCTTGATAGTATAAGGCCATTACATGTTTCCACCCAGTATCGAACTGGGAAACTTTCGCGTGTTAGGCGAACGTGATAACCACTACACTATGGAAACATGCATAGTATAGATTTCCGAATATTTTCTCCGACACATTTGTTAAATTTATATTTAGACAAGACACTCCATCCCAAAAATCTCTGTACTACAGAAAACTTTCTCTAATTTTCTGCTACACATTTGTGCTACCGAAATGTTTCTGGAACCAAATGTCAATTATTCTTTTACAAATGTGTCTGATATTGCCTGGAACCTGGTAAAAGTGGATGCTTTCTTGAGGACTTTTTGTCCGCTTCACAAGGATATGCCCTGATAGTAAATCCATCAATTGTTTCCACCCATTTTCGAACTGGGAAACTTTCGCCTGTTAAGCAAACGTGACAACAACTACACAATGGAAACGTGCCTATTAGAGGTTTCTGAATATTTTCTCCTACACATTTGTTTAATTTATATTTAGACAAGACACTCCATCCCAAAAATCTCTGTACTACAGAAAACTTTCTCTAATTTTCTGCTACACATTTCGGCTACCGAAATGTTTCTGGAACCAAATGTCAATTATTCTTTTACAAATGTGTCCAGTATTGCCTGCAACCTGGATGCTCTTTTGAGGACTTTTTGGCCGCTTTATATGGATATGCCTTGTTAGTATAAAGACAACATTTGTTTCCACCAAGTTTCGAACTGGGGACCTTTCACACGTAAGGCAGACGGGATAACCACTACACTATGGAAACATGGATATTAGAGGTTTCCAAATATTTTCTCCGAAACATTTGTTTAATTTATATTTAGACAAGACACTCCATCCCAAAAATCTCTGTACTACAGAAAACTTTCTCTAATTTTCTCCTACAAATTTGTGCTACCGAAATGTTTCTGGAACCAAATTTCAATTATTATTTTACAAATGTGTCTGATATTGCCTGGAACCTGGTAAAAGTGGACACTCTCTTGAGGACTTTTTGGCCACTTTACAAGGATATGCCTTGTTAGTATAAGCACATCATTTGTTTCCACCAAGTTTCAAACTGGGGATCTTTCACACGTAAGGCAAACGTGATAACCACTACACTATGGATGTTAGAGGTTTCCGAATATTTTCTCCGAAACATTTGTTTAATTTATATTTAGACAAGACGCTCAATCCCAAAAATCTCTGTACTACAGAAAACTTTCTCTAATTTTCTCCTACAAATTTGTGCTACCGAAATGTTTCTGGAACCAAATGTCAAATATTCTTTTACAAATGTGTCCAGTATTGCCTGCAACCTGGATGCTCTTTTGAGGACTTTTTGGCCGCTTTATATGGATATGCCTTGTTAGTATAAAGACAACATTTGTTTCCACCCAGTTTCGAACTGGGGACCTTTTGCGTGTAAGGCAAACGTGATAACCACTACACTATGGAAACATGCATATTATAAATTTCCGAATATTTTCTCCGACACATTTGGTTTATTTATATTTGGAAAAGACACTCCATCACAAAAATTTCTGTACTACAGAAAACTTTCTCTAATTTTCTGCTACACATTTGTGCTACCGAAATGTTTCTTGAACCAAATGTCAGTTATTCTTTTACAAATGTGTCTGATAATGCCTGGAACCAGGTAAAAGTGGACACTCTCTTGAAGACTTTTTGGTCACTTCAATAGGAAATTCCTTGATAGTACAAGGCCATCACATGTTTCCACCCAGTTTCGAACTGGGAAACTTTCGCGTGTTAAGCGAACGTGACAGCAACTACACAATGGAAACGTGCCTATTAGAAGTTTCTGAATATTTTCTCCTACACATTTGTTTAATTTATATTTAGACAAGACACTCCATCCCAAAAATCTCTGTACTACCGAAAACTTTCTCGAATTTTCTGTTACACATTTCTGCTACCGAAATGTTTCTGGAATCAAATGTCAATTATTCTTTTACAAATGTGTCTGATATTGTGTTGAACCTGGAAAAAATGGATGCTATCTTGAGTACTTTTTGGCCGCTTCACAAGGATATGCCCTGATAGTAAAAGCCATTATTGTTTCCACCCATTTTCGAACTGGGAAACTTTCGCCTGTTAAGCGAACGTGACAACAACTACACAATGGAAACGTGCCTATTAGAGGTTTCTGAATATTTTCTCCTACACATTTGTTTAATTTATATTTAGACAAGACACTCCATCCCAAAAATCTCTGTACTACAGAAAACTTTCTCGAATTTTCTGTTACACATTTCTGCTACCGAAATGTTTCTGGAACCAAATGTCAATTATTCTTTTACAAATGTGTCTAATATTGTCTGGAACCTGGTAAAAGTGGACACTCTCTTGAAGACTTTTTGGTCACTTCAATAGGAAATTCCTTGATAGTATAAGGCCATCACATGTTTCTACCCAGTTTCGAACTGGGAAACTTTCGCGTGTTAAGCGAACGTGACAGCAACTACACAATGGAAACGTGCCTATTAGAGGTTTCTGAATATTTTCTCCTACACATTTGTTTAATTTATATTTAGACAAGACACTCCATCCCAAAAATCTTTGTACTACAGAAAACTTTCTCTAATTTTCTCCTACACATTTGTGCTACCGAAATGTTTCTTGAACCAAATGTCAATTATTCTTTTACAAATGTGTCCGATATTGCCTGGAACCTGGTAAAAGTGGACACTCTCTTGAGGACTTTTTGGCCACTTCACAAGGATATGCCTTGTTAGTATATGGCCATCATTTGTTTCCACCCAGTTTCGAACTGGGGACCTTTCGCGTGTTAGGCGAACGTGATAACCACTACACTATGGAAACACGCATATTAAGGATTTCCGAATATTTTCTCCGACACATTTGTTAAATTTATATTTAAATAAGACACCCCATCCCAAAAGTCTCTGTACTACAGAAAACTTTCTCTAATTTTCTGCTACACATTTCGGCTACCAAAATGTTTCTGGAACCAAATGTCAATTATTCTTTTACAAATGTGTCCAGTATTGCCTGCAACCTGGATGCTCTTTTGAGGACTTTTTGGCCGCTTCACAAGGATATGCCCTGATAGTAAAAGCCATTATTGTTTCCACCCATTTTCGAACTGGGAAACTTTCGCCTGTTAAGCGAACGTGACAACAACTACACAATGGAAACGTGCCTATTAGAGGTTTCTGAATATTTTCTCCTACACATTTGTTTAATTTATATTTAGACAAGACACTCCATCCCAAAAATCTCTGTACTACAGAAAACTTTCTCGAATTTTCTGTTACACATTTCTGCTACCGAAATGTTTCTGGAACCAAATGTCAATTATTCTTTTACAAATGTGTCTGATATTGCCTGGAACCTGGTAAAATTGGACACTCTCTTGAAGACTTTTTGGTCACTTCAATAGGAAATTCCTTGATAGTTTAAGGCCATCACATGTTTCCACCCAGTTTCGAACTGGGAAACTTTCGCCTGTTAAACGAACGTGACAACAACTACACAATGGAAACGTGCCTATTAGAGGTTTCTGAATATTTTCTCCTGCACATTTGTTTAATTTATATTTAGACAAGACACTCCATCCCAAAAATCTCTGTACTACAGAAAACTTTCTCGAATTTTCTGTTACACATTTCTGCTACCGAAATGTTTCTGGAACCAAATGTCAATTATTGTTTTACAAATGTGTCTGATATTGCCTGGAACCTGGTGAAAGTGGACACTCTCTTGAGGACTTTTGGCCACTTTACAAGGATATGCCTTGTTAGTATAAGCACATCATTTGTTTCCACCAAGTTTCGAACTGGGGACCTTTCACGCGTAAGGCAGACGTGATAACCACTACACTATGGATATTAGAAATTTCCGAATATTTTCTCCGAAACATTTGTTTAATTTATATTTAGACAAGACGCTCAATCCCAAAAATCTCTGTACTACAGAAAACTTTCTCTAATTTTCTCCTACAAATTTGTGCTACCGAAATGTTTCTGGAACCAAATGTCAATTATTCTTTTACAAATGTGTCTGATATTGCCTGGAACCTAGTAAAAGTGGATGCTTTCTTGAGGACTTTTTGTCCGCTTCACAAGGATATGCCCTGATAGTAAATCCATCAATTGTTTCCACCCATTTTTGAACTGGGAAACTTTCACGTGTTAAGCGAACGTGACAACAACTACACAATGGAAACGTGCCTATTAGAAGTTTCTTGATATTGCCTGGAACCTGGTAAAGGTGGATGCTTTCTTGAGCACTTTTTGGCCGCTTCACAAGGATATGCCCTGATAGTAAAAGCCATCAATTGTTTCCACCCATTTTCGAACTGGGAAACTTTCGCCTGTTAAGCGAACGTGTTTTCACACCTGGTGAAAGTGGACACTCTCTTGAGGACTTTTGGCCATTATAAATTTCCGAATATTTTCTCCGACACATTTGGTTTATTTATATTTAGACAAGACGCTCAATCCCAAAAATCTCTGTACTACAGAAAACTTTCTCTAATTTTCTCCTACAAATTTGTGCTACCGAAATGTTTCTGGAACCAAATGTCAATTATTCTTTTACAAATGTGTCCAGTATTGCCTGCAACCTGGATTCTCTTTTGAGGACTTTTTGGCCGCTTTATATGGATATGCCTTGTTTGTATAAAGACAACATTTGTTTCCACCCAGTTTCGAACTGGGGACCTTTTGCGTGTAAGGCAAACGTGATAACCACTACATTATGGAAACATGCATATTAGAGGTTTTCGAATATTTTCTCCGACACATTTGGTTTATTTATATTTGGAAAAGACACTCAATCCCAAAAATCTCTGTACTACAGAAAACTTTCTCTAATTTTCTCCTACAAATTTGTGCTACCGAAATGTTTCTGGAACCAAATGTCAATTATTCTTTTACAAATGTGTCTGATATTGCCTGGAACCTGGTAAAATTGGACACTCTCTTGAAGACTTTTTGGCCACTTCAATAGGAAATTCCTTGATAGTACAAGGCCATCACATGTTTCCACCCAGTTTCGAACTGGGAAACTTTCGCGTGTTAAGCGAACGTGACAACAACTACACAATGGAAACGTGCCTATTAGAGGTTTCTGAATATTTTCTCCTACACATTTGTTTAATTTATATATAGACAAGACACTCCATCCCAAAAATCTCTGTACTACAGAAAACTTTCTCTAATTTTCTGCTACACATTTGTGCTACCGAAATGTTTCTGGAACCAAATGTCAATTATTCTTTTACAAATGTGTCCAGTATTGCCTGCAACCTGGATGCTCTTTTGAGGACTTTTTGGCCGCTTTATATGGATATGCCTTGTTAGTATAAAGACAACATTTGTTTCCACCCAGTTTCGAACTGTGGACCTTTTGCGTGTAAGGCAAACGTGATAACCACTACACTATGGAAACATGCATATTATATATTTCCGAATATTTTCTCCGACACATTTGGTTTATTTATATTTAGACAAGACACTCCATCCCAAAAGTCTCTGTACTACAGAAAACTTTCTCTAATTTTCTGCTACACATTTCGGCTACCGAAATGTTTCTGGAACCAAATGTCAATTATTCTTTTACAAATGTGTCCAGTATTGCCTGCAACCTGGATGCTCTTTTGAGGACTTTTTGGCCGCTTCACAAGGATATGCCCTGATAGTAAATCCATCAATTGTTTCCACCCATTTTTGAACTGGGAAACTTTCGCCTGTTAAGCGAACGTGACAACAACTACACAATGGAAACGTGCCTATTAGAAGTTTCTTGATATTGCCTGGAACCTGGTAAAGGTGGATGCTTTCTTGAGCACTTTTTGGCCGCTTCACAAGGATATGCCCTGATAGTAAAAGCCATCAATTGTTTCCACCCATTTTCGAACTGGGAAACTTTCGCCTGTTAAGCGAACGTGTTTTCACACCTGGTGAAAGTGGACACTCTCTTGAGGACTTTTGGCCATTATAAATTTCCGAATATTTTCTCCGACACATTTGGTTTATTTATATTTGGAAAAGACACTCCATCACAAAAATTTCTGTACTACAGAAAACTTTCTCTAATTTTCTCCTACACATTTGTGCTACCGAAATGTTTCTTGAACCAAATGTCAATTATTCTTTTACAAATGTGTCTAATATTGTCTGGAACCTGGTAAAAGTGGACACTCTCTTGAAGACTTTTTGGTCACTTCAATAGGAAATTCCTTGATAGTATAAGGCCATCACATGTTTCCACCCAGTTTCGAACTGGGAAACTTTCGCGTGTTAAGCGAACGTGACAACAACTACACAATGGAAACGTGCCTATTAGAGGTTTCTGAATATTTTCTCCTACACATTTGTTTAATTTATATTTAGACAAGACACTCCATCCAAAAAATCTCTGTACTACAGAAAACTTTCTCTAATTTTCTGCTACACATTTGTGCTACCAAAATGTTTCTTGAACCAAATGTCAATTATTCTTTTACAAATGTGTCTGATATTGCCTGGAACCTGGTAAAAGTGAGCACTCTCTTGAGGACTTTTTGGCCACTTCACAAGGATATGCCTTGTTAGTATATGGCCATCATTTGTTTCCACCCAGTTTCAAACTGGGGAGCTTTCGCGTGTTAGGCGAACGTGACAGCAACTACACTATGGAAACATGCATAGTATAGATTTCCGAATATTTTCTCCGACACATTTGTTAAATTTATATTTAGACAAGACACTCCATCCCAAAAATCTCTGTACTACAGAAAACTTTCTCTAATTTTCTGCTACACATTTGTGCTACCGAAATGTTTCTGGAACCAAATGACAATTATTCTTTTACAAATGTGTCTGATATTGCCTGGAACCTGGTAAAAGTGGATGCTTTCTTGAGGACTTTTTGTCCGCTTCACAAGGATATGCCCTGATAGTAAATCCATCAATTGTTTCCACCCATTTTCGAACTGGGAAACTTTCGCGTGTTAAGCAAACGTGACAACAACTACACAATGGAAACGTGCCTATTAGAGGTTTCTGAATATTTTCTCCTACACATTTGTTAAATTTATATTTAGACAAGACACTCCATCCCAAAAATCTCTGTACTACAGAAAACATTCTCTAATTTTCTGCTACACATTTGTGCTACCGAAATGTTTCTTGAACCAAATGTCAATCATTCTTTTACAAATGTTTCTGATATTGTGTGGAACCTGGTAAAGGTTGACACTGTGTTGAGAACTTCTTGGCCACTTCACAAGGATATGCCTTGTTAGTATAAGGACATCATTTTTTTCCACCCAGTTTCGAACTGTAACATAGTCTGTCATCCGAGTATTTAGATTATGCTATAGTAGGGCCCAAATCAAATAAAGAAACCAGAATGATAAAGTGAAGTACCATAACGTTACATGTTTACCAGTTAGTTATTAGCTTACCTTTGTTACTGTTACTGTTAAGGACATTATCTCATATAGATAGTTACTGTTTTGTTTGTCTGCAATGACAGCAATTATATCACTATTCTGGTACTGGTACCACTTTTCAATTTTGTATGTTTACTAATTAATTTATCTATATTGCACCTTTCAATATAGGTAATACAAATATATTATAACATTCGAGCTGAAACATAATTCTAGGACATTAAGATCTACATGTGAAGTAATGTTAAATCTCTTATCAGTATTAATATTAGTATTACTATGTGAAGTATGTGTTATTTATAATGACATATTACATGTTATTGCGTATTACTTTCATTCATATTTGTTTTATCTATCTCTATCAACACTTTAACTGTACAATTACTAAATTAGTCTTTATTACATATTTTTTTTAATGTGCTTTAATCTACAGGATGATGAAGATAGAGTTCTTTCCCGGGAGGAGGACAGTTCAGTTTAGAAGAGGCCCATCGGGGCATTTAAGACAGGACCCCTCCGCTGATGCAATGACAATAAAAAACAACCCCTCCCTGCAAGACAAATCTGCACCTCAACGGGAGGAGGTTGTCAAGGCCAATGCCCGCTCTGAGGTGCTCCTGAGAGGAGGTGATGTGTCTGACAGGCAGGAGGTGTTAGGAGACTACATCCTACAGTTTGGCAAATACAAAGGCAAGTCCTTTCATTGGCTGCTGGAGAATGATGTTGGCTACACCTTGTACCTCACCGGTAAGGTTGAACAGGAGGAGAATGCTGGATAGTTCAACCCAGTCAGCCACAGAAAGGACAGCCTACTGTCTTTTCTTGAGTACTCCAGGAGCTTCAAGGAAGTTGAGGACCTTCGTAGGTTCCTCTCCGAGAGACCTGCAGCACCTGTTGTGGCAAGAGAAGAAGACAACCTTGTTGGCTTTGGGGCCAAAGCTCAAAACACCTGGGAGCAGATATGGAAAAGCAGGGCTGATGGGTACGCTGCATTCATCATGATGACAAAGTGTGTCCCTGGCAGTAAAATGCACAAGCTTCAGCAGTATCTATTGAGGCAGAGCCAGCTGCTGACTACATCTCCAGCTCCTCCCCCCACGGTGGTTTCTGCCCCACAGCCAACCATCACCTCAACCATGACCTGTGATCTTCCAGGTTAGTTCAAAATATTAAACCTGGTCCTGGTGTTTTCCCTTTCCTTTGGTCATAAATAATGCCATCTAAATTTCTTTCTCAGTGATGGAGGAGGATGAGGATTTGGAAAAGGAAATTATGAGCCTGTCTCCTTCAAAGTTCCTCACCCAGCTCAGTAAGTGAACCAACAGCCTGTATTTTTAAATCTTTTCATCTATCCAGTCTGTTACATTTCACTGTAATGTGCTTTTCCACAGGTTCACCACCAGCAGCAGCAGTAATTGGACCATCCACAGCGCAAGGTTTTGCTCCACCGATTTGGAAGGATGACTTTGTTGAACCACGACAGAATTATTTTTCCATATTTTAGTTTATTATTTTGGCCATGTTCTGGCCTGTTCTGATGCTTGTGTTCTTTTGTTCTATTAATAACTGTTCTAAGGACTTAACATAACAGGGGAGAGGGTAAGCGTGCATGAGTTCTCTTTTTGTATACATGTTTAAAGTTTGTCTTAAGATTTTGGCATGTTACATTGAAGTATGAATCTTAATTTGGATATTATCTAACCAGCTAAATTTAGAATGTTATACAAACCATGCCAAATTCTTGACTGTGTCATTGTTAGCACAATTAAAGTTTATACTGGTAAGCCAGGCCATAATGAGGGAAGAGTAACACTTTTTCCTGAACAGTACAAAGAAGACCAGAAGCTACGCTGTCAAGAGCTCCTGAAGATTTGTTAGCAGGTTGAAAGCACTACATTCTGTACAATCCACCTTTTATTCTTAGAAACACTGATTTCTCTCAGAATAGTGCTTCATCGTGTTATTTTCATTAGGTGCCAGTGCCAGTACCTCCTCAGCTGCTTGCCTTGGCTCCATCCCTGATTCCACGTCCTCTGTCAGAGCAGCGTGTGGTGGCTACAGAAGGTATGTGATCTCATTGTATAGGATTTACCAGAGTACCCCATAATAAGTAGGCTAACCTCATAAGTAGTCATTTAAGACCAGGTGTTGTTTAAATTAATACATTATTATTATTATTATTATTATTATTATGTTTTTGTTTCGAACTGAAAGCTGCTGCTCACAGCCCAATGCTATTCTAATGGATGTTATGACCTACTTTGTTTATGTTAACAAGCTACAAATTTGTTTGATTACTTCTTACTACAACAGATTCTCTACCACGGAATGTGAGGCCACATATTCCCACCACAGCACAACAGGAAACGTTGCATTCTCAAGGTACCTTTCGAATAGGATTTCATGTTTTAGAATGTAATAAATAAATACATTTGGCTTCAGAATGGTATGCCTTGCAGGCTCTCCTCCTGTCCCAAAACAGACCGCAGAGTGTCCTCCTCCTCCACTACCCAGCTATGACCATGATGTCAGCCGCTGGAACAGCTCTCAACAGCAGAGAATCTGGATGAAGACAGAGATGGAGACCATGGGTCTGTGGCCAGGGTCCCGACCGTTACGGCATCTCATGAACATGGTGTCCTTGTGGCGTTACCCACCTCAGCCTGAGCTCATCGAGACGTACTCTGAGCTGCCGTCCCCAAAGTACTTTCAGCTCCATCCCTTCTTCATCTGGAAACCTGAGCATGAAATAATGGAGAGATTATGTAACAGCTACATCCTGCCTTGTCTCTATGGCTGCCACAGCCCCCAGGTGGTGTCTGCCGGTGTGGGGAGGCCTCGTGTTATCATCGGAACCAGTGGCCAGTACTACATTCTGGCATCCCGTCTCAACTGCAAGGTTTGTAAAAAGTACTGGTTTGCTGACAAACCCCAGTGGCTAGACAAACTGCCAAGACGCTTTGTCAACATCCTGCCAGCCTTCCTCACCCACAAGAAGGTCATCTGTAAGACTGTGATGGATGAGCTGAGACGCACTGGCAAGTCCCCCAAAAACATGGCCAACCAGGTGATGGAGACTCTGCACCTGAAGTATGAGAGGGCCCACCTAGCTTACCTGCTCAGTGTGCAGAATGTCCAGGATGCTGAGGCAGGACTGTATGGGCAGAAGAGCATCACAGGGATGTTGAGACAGGGGGACTCACCTGCTGCTTTTGGAGGCTATGAAGACACAGATGGCTGGTATGGTGTTTCTGTGTCTTCACACTACCTGACAGACTGTCTCCTCCGCAGGTGGATGCTGACTATGCTGCCCTTGTGCACAGATCTTGCAAAGACCCCAATAGTCCCCTTCATCCAACCACAAAGCAGCATATCTCTCGGTATGTGAAACACCTTGCCAAGCTAATAAACACCAGCTCCTCTTTGAACACCTGCCCAGAGAAGATGTTGGAGACTCAGCAGCTTTGGCAGCGTCTGACAGAAGGCAGTAAAACAGTCTGCGTACCAGTCACAGCCTTGACACCTGCTCCTGTAAATCCACCAGTGGTGAGTCCTTCCCAGGATGCTCCTCTGACCCAGGCTACACTTGTGATGATGGTGAAGGAGATTGTGGAGAGGCAGCTAGCAGCTCAGCAGTTGCAACAACAACAACAGCCAAAGAAAACCAGGACTTGTCTCAGTTGTGGGCAGCCAAAGTCTCGTTACCTTGGCGACGGCTCCTCTGTCCATTTTTTTTATCAGTCAGCAGAGGTGAAATACTTTTACTGCTCCAAAAAAGTCTTCATGACTTACGCAGCTGAAGGACTCACCAATCCCAGAATGTGCTTTGAGGATTTTGCATCAACTGCCTTCTTCCAGCGGGAGCTCGAAGCCTCAAAACAGAGAGGGGCAGAACAAAAGAGGGTAACAGAAGAGAGGAAAAAGAGGAAATCTGTAGAGCTTCATCCTCCTGGTCGCCTGTGCAGGTCCTGTCATCTGCCTCTCAAACAAGGCCCCAACAGCCCTCACATCCATGCCTATTTCCCTGGAGTACATTTACTGTCCCACCAAGGTTTTGTCCATGTACCAGTCCCAGGGCATGATGGGAGAGATGACTTGGACTGAGTTCCAGAAGTCTGCATTTTATGAGACTAAAAAGCAGAGATGGATGGTGGAGAAACGAGCGTAGAACAGACACACTCACTCACTCACTCACTCACTCACAAACTTAGACAAAACTGATGTTTTCAATGACACTCATACTGTCAGTTGGCAGTCAAATGTTCTGTTGTCTATTTATATTATTTACTTGACTGAGGTTTTTATTTGGAACCATTTTTACTAATATATATATATGTATGTGTGTGTGTGTGTGTTTATGTATAAGTTTAAATAATCT
Organism: Myxocyprinus asiaticus; assembly: GCF_019703515.2. Classification (NCBI taxonomy): domain Eukaryota; kingdom Metazoa; phylum Chordata; class Actinopteri; order Cypriniformes; family Catostomidae; genus Myxocyprinus; species Myxocyprinus asiaticus. The sequence continues at coordinate 3,625,492 of NC_059362.1, forward strand.
CTACCTGGGTTCTCTATCTGTAAATAGGTTTTTAGGATGTTGTCTATACTATTGTACATAATACACATTTTGACATACATATTTCTGCAGTTCTGTATACATGTATACATACATAACTAATTATTATATTCATTATTACTTTTTGAGATTGTTCTACAAATGCATCCATTTCAGTTTAAACTGACATCAATCCAGACAGTCTAATGAGTATTGCATTTGCTATTGTTTTGAATTTTAAGTTTTCCTGTACTGTCCTTGAGGTCTTATCCATAGTAAAAAAAACGATATACTATTGAATGCATTGTAATCTATAGTTTCATAATCATACTTTTTTTCAGGTCTACCAAGCACCCGTCTCAAGAGTCTGCAACTAGTGCAGAACGTTGCTGCTATATTATTAACTGGAACAAGGAAATTTGAACATATCACCCCAGTCTTAGCCTCACTTCACTGGCTTCCAGTGCAGGCCAGAGCTGGTTTTAAAGTTCTATTATTAACTTACAAAGCACTTCATGGACTCGCGCCATCATATCTCTCAGAACTTCTTATACAGTACACACCTATAAGGGCACTCCTATCACAAGATGCTGGTTATTTGGTAGTTCCTCGAATCAAGAGAAATTCTGTAGGGGCCAGAGCTTTTTCTTATAGAGCTCTCTTCCTTTGGAATAGACTTCCTGTTTCTATTAAGGGGGCAGACACAGTCTCAGTATTTAAATCTAGACTTAAAACGTATCTTCAGTCAGTCATATGGTTAGCCTAATAGTCTGTGGTGTCACCACCCTCACCGCTGCACTAGTTAGATTTGAACCAGTGGGGACTCCTTCCCTCCCTATCTCCCTCCCACACTTTTAACCAGCCCCTTCATTTTTATACTGCCTTGCAGCTCTCTATCTTTCCTGATACTGTCTTTTTCGCCCTCTTTATGTCCCCACCCCACCCCTTCTTGGGTGGGGGGCTGAGTTTGCTCTTAGGTCGCCCTTACGCCGCTGCCACCTTGACCTAGCTTTTCCCAGCTTCTGTACACTGATACTTCTCCATGTTCCACTCCAGGATGTCAATGAGCCACCTAGACAGCCACTTCTACCCTTATACCCTATGCCACAATGACTTTTTGCACCTCATCAATTGAGCAAACAACAACACAAATTACATAGTGACTTTCAAACATAGGTGCAGAAACTGTTTTCTTTTTGTTTATTGTGTTTTTGTCTTTGTCTTTATGCCAAACCCCTGGCCTAACCATTTGTTAACCATCCATCTCTGGAGGAGGGATCCCTCTTTGAATTGCTCCTCCCAAGGTTTCTTCCTTTCATTTCTCTTTTTAAGAGTTTTTTTTGGGGAGTTTTTCCTTGTCTTTGAGGGTTAAGTTTGGATATCTGGATGTCTATGGGTATTGTTAAGCCCTTTGTGACATTGCTTGTAAAAAGCACTACACAAATAAAGTATGATTTTATTTTATTTTATTTAGTTCTGAATGTTACTCCATGTATATATACATAACTGATTAATATTGACTTTGTTATTTGTATTTTTGATACCATTTTTTCCTGTTATACATCTTTTCATTACAGGACCATTTCACAACTGCTCTAATGTTGTCTTTTCTTTTAAAATACAGAATTAGAATAAAACTTAAGTAAACAAATAAATCAGTAAACACAATGGTTGGACAATTTATTGCAAAATGTATTAAGAATGATTCTTTCTCAAATACTTTATAAAAAAAGTTACATAGGTTGCAAATTTCCTCTACAGCTATACATGTGGAAATACAAACCAAAAATAAAAATATGAAGTATCCAGTTTTGTGGAAGGTTAAAATACAATTGAATAATGGCCTGATGTGAATAATAGGGAAAATAATAAATATTGGAAAAAAAAAAATAATTCAGCCGGGAATCGAACCATGAATCTCAAATCTTGGCTGAAGAGGTTACTTGAGGTCACAAAAGCCCTTTACACCTATACGCGACTGGCCGACGTGTGTTAGGCAAACGTGATAACCACTACACTATGGAAACATGTCTATTAGGGTTTTCCGAATATTTTTTCCTACACATTTGTTTGTCTAAATGTATATTTAGACAAGACACTCCATCCCAAAAATCTCAATACTACAGAACACTTTCTTTAATTTTCTGCTACACATTTGTGCTACCGAAATATTTCTGGAACCAAATATCAATTATTCTGTCACAAATGTGTCTGATATTTTGTCATATTGACATATACAGTATATTGCATATATCTATATAAGTGACCTTTTTATATCAATAAAAACATTTATGAACATTTACTTTCAACCTATAGGTGTTCAGCATAAATTGCCATTTTCAGATTCATAGCCTACTGTATTAATAGCACTTCAAATTCTAATCACATTTTATTACACAACTAATGGGGATTTTAAGTGAATGTTAGGGAATCTTTGTATAAACACAGGTTTTTGTGTCTCATTCGCAGCACTCAGGGTGATGATTAAATCCTAGCTGTGATGTATGTGTGCTGTCTGCGGTCCCGTGAAAGATTAGAAGGATTTTGATAGTGAACACACAACGTGGAGGAGACGCTACACTGTACGCCAGCTGTGCATTTGAATATGTTGCGACTGCTTCAGGCTTTCAAGCATTTGTTTGGCCGCTGTCAAACATAAAGGAAAGTGATGGGAATCCCTCAGATTTGTGTTTTTTTTTTTTTCGCAAAATTTGTGGGAATTATAAGCTACCGCAAATAATGCGGAGATTGGTCGAATTGGCAAGATCGCAAAACTGGTCGTGTCTAGAAGGGATCACTCTTTCGTCAACTTCTCGCATACGCGCAGTCTGTTATGTATAGTCTAAGTATGTGTAATTGTGTTCATCATTTAACTGTGCTTATCAAAAGAATGACATATCCGTTTAAGATGGCTAGCAAAAAAACAGCGTCATGCTCATGAAACACCGTTTTAAGTTGCACAGCAACGATGAGCTCTAGTAAAAGATTATTTTAAATGGTCTGCTTTGATAAAAAGTCATTCTTGATGATCAATTCAAGCTCTAAAATAAATATTTAACATAATAAATTTGATAATTTCATCTCTATGTGTGCTATTGTCGGTCATGAGATTAATTCGCTAATTGCATAAAATGTTAAACGTTCTAATCTGTCCATATAAAACTATATATTTTAATTAAAAAAGATTGCATCCTCACCTCAGTGGATATATATCTTGAGTGGGGACACATTTGTTTGCTTTTCATTTTTCTATGGGATTCGACTGGAAAAGAGCATAAACTTAACATGCAGCAACGAGGAGCGCTCACCACCCATCCTCGTTTCCTCAAGTTCATCACTGCGGCACATATTTTGCTATCTTCTTAATACTACAGTAATACAATACTTATGTTGTTTAAAATGAAAAGCAGTTTATGAGCATGATGTTGTTATTTTGCTAGCCATCTTAACGGATCTTTAACTTTATCTGTCGTTCTTTTGATAAAAATAGTTAACTGAAGTACATAGTTACACATATTTAGACATACATAACAGACTGCGCATGTGCGAGAAGTTGATGAAAGAGGGATTCCTTCTAGACATCCTAAAGGGACTGAGAGTTTGGAAATCATTCAAAAATGGAGCTTGGCTGCCCTCTATTGGACATTTCTTGTAATTGCCACTTAGAACTGGATTAGACATATGGCTTTGATTTTCTAGTATTTTTACATTTCAGTTTATATTTTTATTATATTTTATTTACATAAAAAATAAGAAGTATATGCAGTACATTTTTATTACAATAAACTTGAAAATTCAAGCATGCCAAGTACCTCAAAACATGTGAATATACACAAAAAGGAATGATGACATTTAATGCATTGCCATGGCAACAGTATATAAGATATCAAGAATCCCTTCAGAATTTTAAATCTGCACTATCTTGACATTATTCAAATTTTTTTTGAAGCAATTCAGGTAAACATAAGAGGTAAATTTCAAAGTCTGTTAAAAGTGACACACTTCCTTCCGTGAGTTGGTGGCACTACGACCGTGACCCACAATAGCCACATCAATGTGATCAGCCTGCAAGAACAAACATTTGGCTCAATTTTGTTGTAAATCACGGCATGCGTGCAGAAGATACGAGACATTTCCTTATTCCAATTTTTTGAAGTTATTTTATCGCGTTGCCATGGCAACACCATTCGAAATATCAAAAATCCTTTCGCAATTTTGCATCGTCAATACCTTGCCGTGATGTCACGCACATTTGGTAGCTGTAACATGAAATCCCTAGGAGGAGTGTTTCAAATTCCAGAGCATGTATTTTTCAAACAAACCAAAATGGCCGACTTCCTGTTGGGCAGAGCTAATACAAGCCAATGGGAAATATGACTGTCATGGTGAGAACAATGTCCTCACCAAAACTTGTGAATATCAGACAAACTCTGTGGCAACCACAGTGATGAACTCACTCAAAATGTTAGGGGGCATTTTGGAGTCCACTGGCCACACCCAAGACAAATGACAAAATAATTATAAAATCTTGCCAAACTTTGATGGGTGTGCCAAGTTTCAAGAGTTTTGAAAAAGTAATAAGCATTTACGAACTAGGGGGCGCTGTGGAACCGATGAGGCACATCTATGCTGAACTGCAATATCAAATCAAAAGATGTCCTAAGACAAATGTATGTGTAAACTTTCATAAGTTTTCAGCCATCATAAGCCCCCCAAAACACAGTGGGAAAATGTGAAAATCCCACATTCCATCCAACATGGCTGACTTCCCGTTGGGCGGAGTCAAATACAACCAAGTGAACTTTGTCTTTGTATGATGAGAGCAGAAACCATACCAAGTCTTACTGCCAGTTGGTGGCGCTATGACCGTGACCCAAAATAGCCACGTCCATGTTGGTCCACTTCCAATTAGCCCCCAAGAAAAAACACATACAGCTCAATTTTGATCTAAATCACACAATGCATGCAGAAGATATGAGACACTTCCTGTTTGCCTATTTTTGCCATTAATTTAGTGAATTGCCATGGCAACACCGTTCGATATTTAAAAATCTGTTCGCAATTTAGCATCTTCGATGTCTTGGCATAATGTTGTCTAAATGTGGTGACAGTCTCATGAATCACCATTCAGAGAATCTATATATATCAATTTTTAATTGTAATTTTAAATTTTTTGCTAACTGATTAATTTAACATTTTTGGTATAATTCAATATAATTATTTATTGAAAAAAATATGTAGATCTAAAGATTATATTGCAATGAAATTATTTACCATTTTTATTTATCCATAAACTGGCTTTAAATTAAATTTACAAATGTAATTCATGGCATTAGGTGTTAAGGTAGTCTAAGTAGATTTTAATATGAGCACTTAAGTCATTTAGGTTTGTAATTTCATTGCAATTCTGTTGTTGCATTTTTTTCTCTGTGCACTGTCAAAATAAATTTTAAGTATATTAAATTTGAGTCTGCATTCGTTATTCATATGCACCACTGTTTAAATAGCCTCTAAATTAATGTAGGGCAAATGAGGACATAAATTAGTTTAGAATACTGCATGTTCACACTGACCACACCCACAAGAACAAATAAATCAATCTGATTGGCTGATGAATCTGACAAACTGACTTTAGATGCCTATTCACCTGCACTGTTGAGGGATTCTGAAGGCACGACGGTAGTGATGGACGATACCACTTATTTACTTTTCGATCCGATACCAAGTACTTTTAGGCCAATATCACCGATATCGATACCAAAACCGATACCTCTGTTAAACTGAATTTTTACGAATTCTTTGGATAAAATTAGTAAATATATTACTTCATTTTTTTATATATAAATGTATGGGCCTAAACAGAAAATTATTGGGCTGCTTTGTTAACCCTTAAAAAGTTAGTTAGTATAAGCCACATATAAAACCTCAAAATGAACCATAGATATAATTATATGGTTACTATTACTGAAACCAAGTTACCATATGGATACTACAGTAATGCTGTAGTAAAACCATGGTTAATTGTATCAAAACCTTGGTTACTGACAAAAAAAAAAAAAAAATAAATAAAAAAAATACAAAAATGGTTACTACAGTCGTGGATACTAATACAATATTACTACAGTAAAGCCATGGCAAGTTTTAATAAGGGTATCATTTATTAATGAGGATTCAAGATCATTATCAATGTTTTAACAACTCTGAATTTAAATAAACCTGTAAAAATTGTCAAACAAACCTATTATAATACGTCACGTCTAGGTTTGTCATTACTTAGTGTGAATAACTCCAGATGCTGTTTTTCTGTCATTACCTCAGGAAAGCACTGCTCCCTCTTTGAACGAGCGCTGTGACTGAAAGGGTGAGTGCTGTCTGACTGCTGGTGTATTTTAGCATTTCTGCGCATCAAGATGAGCGGAAGAAAAAATAGTTCCGGTGTCATGCAACAATTCGCTCATTTAATTCTTTTTTTCCACTTCGAAGCTTATGAGATGCATTAATATTCATGTAATCTAAATAAGTATGTCATAATTGTGTGTCATGCTCAGCACGCAGGGTGAAGATGTGCAGTAGCAAATAATAAAATATAGGCAATGTAAAGTATATGTAAAGTATGTAAATTAGATAGGTCTATGTGTAATATGTTTATATATGTAGCACCGTGGTCCTGTGAGGCACGACATTTAGTTCCCTTGTATGTCTATACATATAGCGGAATGACAATAAAGCTCACTTGACTTGAGTTCTAGTCTTACACTGAGGGGCCGTTCACATTGAGCGCGTTTGTGTCCATCTGCGCTGTTTTAAAAATTATTTCAATGTAAACGTGCACTAAACAGACAACTTTGATGGCTTGTTCATGTTTTTAGACACCATGTCAAGTTAAAAAGAACTTAAACTGTTAAATGTCTCAAGTCAAAACACATACGTTTTGCTCTTTTTTTGGCGCTGCGTGTAATTTTAGTGCAAAAACAAACGCATTAAAGCATGTGAACGGCATGTAAAATTATTTCAAACACTGCGCTGAAATGTAAAAAAATATTTTGAATATTAGCTCATATATAGGACTATGTGATTACACAAACACTGTCAACACAAGTCGCGCCAGCTTCTAGCAGAATTAAAACTAATAAACGTATTCAGAGCTGAACACTCTGGCTGTTCACTTGCGAAAAAACTTGGAATAATTTCACGGCTCCCAAAAGCAGTCTTGTTAAATACAAAGAAATGAATATGTCTGCCACTGTATGTCAGTGGATAGGTGTTACACTTTTAAAATAAAATGCAATAAAAGATATGGGGAGATGAGAGTAGCGGAAACACAGACACATTTATTGACCGTTCTATATTTGAAAAAATAAACCCAGCGACCTCTGAAGCTTAGACAGTGGCGACCACAAACTCTCCGCTTCAGCAGCGGGAATTTGCACGAGAACATCGGTGATCAAGATGGCACAGCTCACGAACACCCATCGCACAACCCAGCCATGAAACACTCGGTTTATATAGGAAGGAAACACACTGTGTGCCGGTGCTGCAAATTAACAATCAGATCACCTAGTTACCCCACACCTGAGAGCGATTAAGAGAGAGAGAGAGAGAGAGAAAGAGAGATAAAGACAAAGCACATGCTCTACATGCACACAAACAATACGGCCGAGAAGGCAATCACAATGGGGGGCATATTTCGCTTTTCTATTTCCTGGAAAAGAGTGCGAGCTGCAGAAAAGACTGCTGACACTAAACAAAATTGATAACAGCCAAAACAAACATTTATCATAAATTCAAAATAACACATTCCAGCAATGGATCGGCAATCAAAACATACATAGATCAAATGAATCAAACTCCAACTCAAGAACTGGAGATGTTTAACACATGAAATGAGAAATATAGTTAACTGAAGTATGTAATTACACATACTTCATATACATACCGTAAGAAAGAGGGATCCCTTCTAGACAGGACACCAAATATCTTCTGTTATTTTGGGAATCATTAATGGAGCTTGGATGCCCTCTATCGGACATTTCTTGTAATTGCCACTCATTACATATACATATTATGACAGTTTTCTATGAATTTTACATTTCAGTTGATATTTTTATTATATTTTATTTATATAAACTTTAAAAACCAAGCTTGCCGGGGGCCTGGGTAGCTCAGTGGTAAAAGAAGCTGGCTACCACCCCTGGAGTTTGCTAGTTCGCTAGTTCAAATCCCAGGGTGTGCTGAGTGACTCCAGCCAGGTCTCCTAAGCAACCAAATTGGCCCGGTTGCTAGGGAGGGTAGAGTCACATGGGGTAACCTCCTCGTGGTCGCTATAATGTGGTTTATTCTCGGTGGGGCGTTTGGTGAGTTGAGCGTGGTTGCTGCAGTGGATGGCGTGAAGCCTCCACGCACACTATGTCTCTGTGGCAATGTGCTCAACAAGCCATGTGATAAGATGTGTGGGTTGATGGTCTCAGGCAGCTGGGATTCGTCCTCTGCCACCAAGATTGAGGCAAATCACTATGCAACCATGAGGACCTAAAAGCACATTGGGAATTGGGCCTTCCAAATTGGGAGAAAAAAAACAAGCTTGCCAAATACCTCAAAACATGTGAATATGCACAAAAAGGAATGATGAGATTTAATGCATTGCCATGGCAACAGTATTTAAGATATCAAGAATCCCTTCAGAATTTTAAATCTGCACTGTCTTGACATTACTCTAAAATCTTTTGAAGCAATTCTGGCCATGACCCACAATAGCCACATCAATGTGATCAGCCTGCAAGGACAAACATTTGGCTCAGTGTTTATGTAAAATCACGCCATGCATGCAGAATATATGAGACATTTCCTTATTCCATTTTTTTGACGTTATTTTATCGCTTCGCCATGGCAATGCCGTTCGATATATCAAAAATCCCTTTACAATTTAGCATCGTCAATGTCTTGGCATGATGTCGTCCACATAAAATCAAATTCCTGAGCATGCATTTTTCAAACAATCCATAATGGCCAACTTCCTTTTGGGCAGAGCTTATGACTGTCAGCGTGAAAGTTGTCTGGCTTCATGAGATCTATATGTGTACAAAGTTTGGTGACTGTAGCTCAAAAGGGATGTGCTACATAGCCCCCCGAACATGCCCATGTTCTAGGTGGTGCCACAGAGGCCCCCTACCCGCCTGTAACTGTGCCACGCCCTAATGGCCAGCGACACTGATGTGTGTGCAAACTTTCAAGAGTTTTCACGCATGTTATGTACCCCAAAAGTACCGAAAACCTTGAAAGGAAGAATAAAATAATAATAATAATAATAATAAATATAGCTGTGAGCAGCAATGATGGGCCCACCCATTGGCTTTCGGAAAACAATGCAAGGTGGACACATGCATTAGGCATTTGACATTATTCTAGACAATTTTGAAGCAACTTGGGTAAATATAAGAGAACTATTTTAAAGTCTCTTTTAATAGCTATGCTTCCTGCTTCCCGGTGGTGGCGCTATGTCTGTAACCCAAAATTGTCAAATCCATGTGATTAGCCCCCAACATACATCTCAATTTTGATCTAAATCACACATTGCACACAGAAGATGTGAGACACTGCTGTTTCCCATTTTTTGCCATTAATTTAATGCCTCGCTATGGCAACACCGTTCGATATTTCAAAATCTGTTCGCAATTTAGCATCTTCAATATCTTGGCATAATGTTGTCTAAATGTGGTGACAGTCTCATGAATCCCCTAGGAGGAGGATTTAAAAGTTCAGAGAATGCAATATTAAAAAAATCCAAAATGGATGACTTCCTGTTGGGCGGAGCTAATAATTATAATTCTGAAAGTTGTCCAGCTTGATGATAACTATATATGTACAAATTTTGGTGACTGTGCGTGAAAATGGGGGTGCTACAGAAGCCGTCTTACATGCCCATTTTAAACCTGTTAACTGTCACTGGCCAACAGGTGGGCCATTTGAATGTGGTTATAAAACAAATGCTTTGTTTTATATCAAAAACTATATCATGTCTATTTTGTCTATTTTGCAATTAGAACATTACAGTGAAAACATCTAAAAATGTTAAGAGTGCATTTTTAAAACATGCGACATGTGAGCGACAGTACTTATGTTTCATGTTCTCTGCTTATGATACAATCCAATGACTGAAGAAAAAACAGCATGCATTTCATTGTGAGGGTCCACTGATGAAAATGCAACAACAACATTAGATTGGTTTAATAACATTATTACCTTCTAGTTTAAAATCTGTTAATATTTTTAAATCTGTGATCTAACGGAAGTTTATTATACAGGATAAGCTTTTATGTATGTAAATATGTTTGATGCTATTTGTTAAAATAAATGTATACATAATATAAATGTGAATCTATCTATCAGGGGTGTAACTGTTCTCGGTAAAAAAAAACAAAAAAAAACATACGGTTCACCACCCACGGTTTGGTAAGCATTTGCTCCGTGGTTCATCTTTAGTTTAATAACGCATCTGGATCATACACTTTGGCAAAGAAAATAAAGCGTCAAATAGACATGCGCAGTTGTAACCTCCGCTAATGCACCTGTATGGCTCTGTAGATGGACACACTTCACCTGTGTTTCACGTGGGTTAACTTTCTACAGGGAGAAGTTGTCCTATTAACTGTAAGTTTGTTAAATCAGTTGATGATTCACAGTTCTGCATGCATTAGTGTGAAGTTGAAAATGGCAAGCTGAGAAAACAAGCCACAAGATAGAAGCCCCTGCCTCATTGAAGTCTCCTGTCTAGAAACTTTTTCATTTTGAGGTCAATCAAAACAGCGATGGTCAATCAACCTTTACAAAACAGGCAGTGTTTGCAGACATTGCTTGACGTGAGTGCCGTTTACTGGTAATACATCGATGTTTGATTATTTATTTACGCTGTCATCACCTGGGAATATATAGTGCACGGTGCACACAGAGCCACAGGTGAGCCCGAAACTGCACACAGACACAATCCCTTCCGTCTTTAAACAGGCACTCGCTGCTAGTTCAGACAGACATGAAACAAAAACTAAAGTGCTCGGGGTGTTCATTGCCAAAGTTATGTTGCCCTTACTCTGTTGATGAAGATGTGGGATTTACACATATGATTAAAACACTCATGTTGCATTATGACATCTCTTCTAGCATAAATTTTTACAGCGATGTTATTCATTCTATAGTGATGTACAACTTCTGAATATACAGTATGTTGAGTTGAATATGAAATGCACATTATGTTGATGCATAAATGCAGGTATTTAGTTAAATGTTGAGTTAGTAATTAGAGCATTTTTTGTTAGTTAAGGACACTAACGAAAATTAACCATGTAATACTTCAGTAATACTGTAGTAGTCATAACTGAAGTAACAATGACTGCTGTCACCATTGTTTTCTTGGCAGAAATCATAGTTGATACAATTAACCATTGTTTTACAATAGTAACTGTAATTTCCATATAGTAACCTTGATTTTACTGTAGTATTGTAACCATGACAGTAACTGTTAATTTTGTGGTTAAAATTTCATTTTTAATTGTTAATTTGTTATTTTATTTCTAACTGATTAATTTTACATTTTTGCTATAATTTAATATAATTATTTATTGAAAAAATATGTAGATCTGAAGATTATATTGTAATGAAGTAATTTACCATTTTTATATATCCCTAAAATTGCTTTAAATTAAATTAACAAATGTAATTCAATGCATTAGGTGTTAAGTTGGTCTAGGTAGAGTTTAATGAGCACAGAAGTCATTTAGCCTTGTAATTTTGTTGCAATTATTTGGCAATAGGTCTCAGTTTCTTTTATTGTTGCATTTTTTTCTCTGTTCTCTTTCAAAATAAATGAAATACGTCTGCATTCGTTATTCATACGCAACTGTTCAAATAGCCTTTTGTAGCGAGCAGGGCGGAGCCGAGCAGCATCTGGGCAGAGCAAGGCCGGGAAGATAAGAGGCGAATGACTTTCACCTGCGAGCCAGACCGGCCTCGCGTTCCAGCGAGGGGAGGCGGAAGTATTTAAGGAGAAGAGACAGCGCCAGTAGTGATGGGAAGATCGGATCATTTTACTGACTTGGATCTTTGAGTCGTGTTCAGCAAAATGAATGAATCTTTATTCAAGTAATTTCATTCATGAGCAGAATTAAATTAAAATGTTACATTTTCAATAGCCAACTGGTAACCAACTATTGTTCTTTGATGTTGCCACAACTTCGTCATGACAGACTGGCACCGGTCCAAAGTTACGTTGTGGCAATGAATACGGGAGTTTAACTTTTCCGGTTGTCACAACGTAATCAGTTACGTTGCCACAACTAAAGTTTGGTCATCAAATTACGGTGTATTTAGGAAATGGCCATGTAATTTGGCTAGCTGGGATTACAAAATGGCTGAATTTGCTGCTGCTTTTCTCAAATTTTGAAATGCAATTTTCTGATTTTTTTGGGGTTGTTTTGCAGTGAAAACTCACAAATCATAATTATATACCTCTGTAATTGTATTAATTACATTTTAAATGCAATTACATGTAAATATTTAGTGCATAATAACTGAATATGCAGTTACCAAAAAAAAAAAAAAAAAAATGCCCTATTGAAATACCCTTAATTATTTTTGTATTACAATTTTCTGCCTCAGAGAATGCAATAAAACTTGTCTAAGCCTTCAGTGCGATTCATGCCATTAAGAAAACACAGTTTCACAATGAATAAGACACCGTATGCCAATCATACATTACGTGGCAGTCAACTAATAATACCAACTGACATTTTAAAAACACGTCCACGCACGAAAGCCAGAACCAATGAGGTCTAATACCAAGAAAAAGCTCTCTAATAATATTTGCGATTTCAATTTTATTTGCAATAACTTTTGTTTCGTCAGGGTGCACGGTTACTTTTCAAAACTTGATCCGACACTGAATGCTCAAGCAGCCTAATTTACACTAAGAAAACTCCTGATGTTGCTATAACAATACAAAAAGCACTTACCAGTTCACTTGAAGTGAAAATGTGCAGTAACAAATAATAAAGAATAGGCAAGTGTGATCAAACTTTTCTACAAAGTTCTAGTCTTCCACTGAGGGGCCATTCACATTGAGTGTGTTTGTGTCTGTCTGCACTGTTTTATAAATGATTTCAATGTAAATGTGTGCTAGACAGACGTCTTTGATGGCTTATTTGTGTTTTTAGACGCCATGTCAAACTTAAAGAACTTAAACTGTGAAACGTCTTGAGTCGAGACACATACGTTTTGCTCTTTTGTGGCGTTGCATGTAATTCTAGTGCAAAAACAAATGCATTCAAGCATGTGAACGGCACATTGCATAAGAGGTTAAAGGTTCTAATCCATCCATATAAAACTACAGTGCATCCGGAAAGTATTCACAGCGCTTCACTTTTTCCACATTTTGTTATGTTACAGCCTTGTTCCAAAATGGATTAAATTCATTAATTTCCTCAAAATTCTACAAACAATACCCCATAATGACAACGTGAAATAAGTTTGTTTGAAATCTTTGCAAATTTATTAAAAATAAAAAACAAAAAAAATCACATGTACATAAGTATTCACAGCCTTTGCCATGACACTCAAAATTGAGCTCAGGTGCATCCTGTTTCCACTGATCATCCTTGAGATGTTTCTACAACTTGATTGGAGTCCACCTGTGGTAAATTCAGTTGACTGGACATGATTTGGAAAGGCACACACCTGTCTATATAAGGTCCCACAGTTAACAGTGCATGTCAGAGCACAAACCAAGCCATGAAGTCCAAGGAATTGCCTGTAGACCTCCGAGACAGGATTGTATCGAGGCACAGATCTGGGGAAGTGTACAGAAAAAATTCTGCAGCATTGAAGGTCCCAATGAGCACAGTGGCCTCCATCATCCGTAAATGGAAGAAGTTTGGAACCACCAGGACTCATCCTAGAGCTGGCCGCCTGGCCAAACTGAGCGATCGGGGGAGAAGGGCCTTAGTCAGGGAGGTGACCAAGAACCCGATGGTCACTCTGACAGAGCTCCAGCATTTTCTCTGTGGAGAGAGGAGAACCTTCCAGAAGAACAACCATCTCTGCAGCACTCCACCAATCAGGCCTGTATGGTAGAGTGGCCAGACGAAAGCCACTCCTCAGTAAAAGGCACATGACAGCCCACCTGGAGTTTGCCAAAAGGCACCTGAAGGACTCTCAGACCATGAGAAACAAAGATTGAACGCTCTGGCCTGAATGGCTGGAGGAAACCAGGCACCGCTCATCACCTGGCCAATACCATCCCTAGAGTGAAGCATGGTGGTGGCAGCATCATTCTGTGGGGATGTTTTTCAGCGGCAGGAAATGGGAGACTAGTCAGGATCAAGGGAAAGATGAATGCAGCAATGTACAGAGACATCCTTGATGAAAACCTGCTCCAGAGTGCTCTGGACCTCAGACTGGGGCGAAGGTTCATCTTCCAACAGGACAACGACCCTAAGCACACAGCCAAGATAACAAAGGAGTGGCTCCGGGACAACTCTGTGAATGTCCTTGAGTGGCCCAGCCAGAGCCCAGACTTGAACCCGATTGAACATCTCTGGAGAGATCTGAAAATGGCTGTGCACCGATGCTCCCCATCCAACCTGATGGAGCTTGAGAGGTCCTGCAAAGAAGAATGGGAGAAACTGCCCAAAAATAGGTGTGCCAAGCTTGTAGCATCATACTCAAAAAGACTTAAGGCTGTAATTGGTGCCAAAGGTGCCTCAACAAAGTATTGAGCAAAGGCTGTGAATACTTATGTACATGTTATTTTTTTAATTTTTTTATTTTTTTATAAATTTGCAAAGATTTCAAACAAACTTCTTTCATGTTGTCATTATGGGGTATTGTTTGTAGAATTTTGAAAAAATAATGAATTTAATCCATTTTGGAATAAGGCTGTAACATAACAAAACGTGGAAAAAGTGAAGCGCTGTGAATACTTTCCGGATGCACTGTATATGTTTTGTTATGATGTATATAATGAGTGGGGACACATTTTTTTGCATTTTTCTATGGGATTCAACTGGAAAAGAGCTCAAACTCAAACACAGAGTTAGTTGTCACACACGTGGTTTAAACGTTTCCACACACGCTGGTAAGACGAAACTTAATTTGTTTACTTGTTGCCATATCAACACTGCGTAGATTTAAAAAAAATAAAACATTGCAGGAAAATCCGCTCCGGGAATTTGCGCGAGATCATCGGTGACCAAGATGGCACAGCTCACGAACCCCCATGGCACAACAGAGCCATGAAACACTTGATTTATATAGGAAGAAAACACACTACATGCCGGCGCTGCACATTAACAATCAGATCACCTGGTTACCCCACACCTGAGAGCGATTAAGAGAGAGAGAGAGAGAGATAAAGACAAAACACACAATCAATACGGCAGAGAAGGCAATCACAATGGGGAACATATTTCGCTTTTCTATTTCCTGGAAAATAGCGCAAGCTGCAGAAAAAACTGCTGACACTAAACGACATTGATAACAGCCAATACAAACATAAATTCAAAATAACACATTCCAGCGCTGGATCGGCAATCAAAACATACACAGATCAAATGAATCAAACTCCATCTCAAGAACTTGAGATGTTTAACACATGAAATGAGAAATATAATTAACTGAAGAACGTAGTTACACATACTTCATATACATATGGTACAAAACAGGGATCCCTTCTAAACAGGACACCAAATATCTTGTTATTTTGGGAATTGTTGGGCCTCATGTATTCGGATAGAAGACAAAGGCAGGCCTAACACAGTCGTAAAACCTGAGGCCCACACAAAAAGTCATAAAGTCTTACTGATAAAACCATGCCAAAATCAAACAAAGGGAGTCCAAAACAGACTACAAATCCCATGAAGCCTTGCTCACTAAAGGATCGAACTCTCAACTCCTATTGGATGAGGCACACAACAGAACGCCCCTCAACCATGACGTCATCGGGAGTAGAAATAACTCTGAGATCCTTCCAGGATTTGCTTCCAGCAACTTTGCTCGCCATGCGTAGACGCAGCTCATTGCTGCTCTCAGGTGTAGCCTCGTAGCACAAGGAAGTAACATCCGACTTGAAACTGTGGCCATACAATCTCCATCTCGGTGGACGAGTTGAGATTACTCTGTGTTCCACCGCACTCTAACGGATCCGAAGGAGACCACAGAGCAATCCGCATCTTCATCCGTTTGCCTGCAGAAGTGAAGAGAAAAAGAGTTCTCTTCCCTCTTCAATCAAGTCGACGTCGCTGATTTCTCCACCAGCCCGCCGAGAATCAGCAGCCGTACCGCCCGCTGACAGAGTGAGGAAACGGCCTCCCGTCATCGCCCGAGCCTCGAGGAAACGAGTCGGAGTCAAACGACGGATGAACACACATTCTAGCTGCATCCTCATGCGATTCAAGTAAGAGGTTTACGTCTGGGCAGAGATAGACTATTATAGTGTGTTATTCTTGTGTATCAAGGTTATTGCTTGTACAGTTTACGGAACGCCGGGTCCACTCATTGCTGCTAATAATACTCAAGGTATTACTGTAATGTACTGTTATCACGAATGAGATCTGCTGTGTTGTAGTCCAACCACATTGGACTGTTGTGTATTTCCGCCATTGCGGGTGATACCGGCACACTGAGTTTATCCATTAAAGAACCAAAGACCGTGGGACGGTTTACAAGCCGTCCACCACATCTCTGAGTGATAAACTAACAGTTGCTTTCTCTCTCACGATCGCGAAACCGGCTTTGGTGCCGCCACTTTATTCTCTCTCTCTCTCATACTAACCACACACACACACACACACGACCCCTCACAAACATTCTCGCACACATTTTTGGCTAGTAGATAGCTTCGTGATAAAGCTCAGCTTTGTCCCTAAGTTATCGTACAAGCGGAGAAACGCGGTAAATGGGCAGACACCATTGATCGTCTTCTCTCCGCCCACATTCGCGGCCATATTCTCTGGCCGGAAATCTCGCGTGACATCCGCCATTTTGTGCGCGTCACACCTTACACACACACATTCACACACACACACACACACACCTACCTACCTTCTTCTCATGTGTTATAGGCTTATTTTGGTTACCATATCTAATCATGTCACTGTTTAGTTTGTAGTTGTAAGTCAGAAGTTTATTGACTGCATTGTATTGATTATTAATTTATATTACTGCATAAATAAACTTTGTTATATTTCAAAGAGAAATGTTTTGGTTTGTTTTGCATACACCTGTGTCAAATGCTGACAGGGGATGTCAGTGCTCGGATTCAAGCCTTCATTGTTTCTTTTCGAAAATCGATATTCTTCGGATGTCGATTTTCCTAAGAGAACAATCTAATATTGAGACTGTTATACTATCTGGTTATTAGTCCCTGATTCCAGGGTGGTGCCCCGGCGATATTAATCCTCATTAATATTCTATTGATTTTTGATAATTGATAATTATCTTTGATGATTGTTGAATTTGAAGGATCAATAAACTAGTGTTAATTTTAATCAATGTTTCATCGATGTTAATAATTAATGATTATCTTTGATAATTGTTGATTTAAATGATTAAAAAAGCTAACATTGATTCTCATCAATGTTCTATTGATTTTAATAATTAATAATTATCTTTGAAAATTATTAATTATTGCTAATAACCAAACCCGCTCCTGAACGTGGCGCACTACATTTAATGGTGCGCCGTGTGATGTTTTAATGAGTTAGATTCTATTATTTAATTTAAATATTAATTAATGACTAAAGAAATAATTATTAATTATTTCTGATAGTAACACTGATCTAAACAACCAGTAGAACCTACAGAATCATTCATGGAGCTTGGATGCCCTCTATTGGACATTTCTTGTTATTGCCACTCATCACATTTACACATTATGACACAATTTTCTATTATTTTTACATTTCAGTTGATATTATTATTATATTTTATTTATATAAAAATTAAAGACATATGTTTATGAACAATAAACTTTAAAAACCAAGCATGCCAAATACCTCAAAACATGTGAATATGCACAAAAAAAATGATGATATTTAATGCACTGCCATGGCAACAGTATTTAAGATATCAATAATCCCGTCAGAATTTTAAATCTGTATTGTCTTGACATTATTCTAAAATGTTTTGAAGCAATTCAGGTTAACATAATAGGGATATTTCAAAGTCTGTTAAAAGTGACACACTTCCTTCCGCCAGTTGGTGGTGCTACGACCATGACCCACAATAGCCACATCAATGTGATCAGCCTGCAAGGACAAACATTTAGCTCAATTTTGAGGTTTTTAATTTTCTGCACGCAGAAGATTTTAGACATTTCCTTATTCAGTTTTTTTGATGTTATTTTATCGCTTCGCCATGGCAACACCGTTCGATATATCAAAAATCCCTTCGCAATTTAGCATCGTCGATGTCTTGGCATGATGTCGCCCACATTTGGTACCTGTAACATGAAATCCCTCTGAGGAGTATATCAAATTCCAGAGCATGCATTTTTCAAACAATCCAAAATGGCCAACTTCCTTTTGGGCAGAGCTTATGACTGTCAGCGCGAAAGTTGTCCGGCTTGATGAGATCTACAGTTGTGCTCAAAAATTTGCATACCCTGGCAGAAATTGTGAAATTTTGGCACTGATTTGGAAAATATGACTGATCATGCAAAAAAAAAAAAAAAACTGTCTTTTATTTAAGGATAGTGATCATATGAAGCCATTTATTATCACATAGTCGTTTGGCTCCTTTTTAAATCATAATGGTAACAGAAATCACCCAAATGGCCCTGATCAAAAGTTTACATACCCTTGAATGTTTGGCCTTGTTACAGACACACAAGGTGACACACACAGGTTTAAATGGCAATTAAAGGTTAATTTCCCACACCTGTGGCTTTTTAAATTGCAATTAGTGCCTGTGTATAAATAGTCAATGAGTTTGTTAGCTTTCACGTGGATGCACTTAGCAGGCTAGATACTGAGCCATGGGGAGCAGAAAAGAACTGTCAAAAGACCTGCGTAACAAGGTAATGGAACTTTATAAAGATGGAAAAGGATATAAAAAGAAATCCAAAGCCTTGAAAATGCCAGTCAGTACTGTTCAATCGCTTATTAAAAAGTGGGATTTCTTGATACCAAGCCAAGGTCAGGTAGACCAAGAAAGATTTCAGCCACAACTGCCAGAAGAATTGTTCAGGATACAAAGAAAAACCCACAGGTAACCTAAGGAGAAATACAGACTGCTCTGGAAAAAGACAGTGTGGTTGTTTCAAGGAGCACAATACTTGTTGACACCTCTCCAAACATAGCGCTTATGGTTGTGACCATAAAGCTCTATTTTGGTCTCGTCACTCCAAATTACAGTGCGCCAGAAGCTGTGAGGCGTGTCAAGGTGTTGTCGGGCATATTGTAACTGGCTTTTTTGTGGCATTGGCTTCTTTCTGGCAACTCGACCATGCAGCTCATTTTTGTTCAAGTATCGTTGTATTGTGCTCCTTGAAACAACCACACCATCTTTTTCCAGGTTACCTGTGGGTTTTTCTTTGTATCCTGAACAATTCTTCTGGCAGTTGTGGCTGAAATCTTTCTTGGTCTACCTGACCTTGGCTTGGTATCAAGAAATCCCCAAATTTTCCACTTCTTAATAAGTGATTGAACAGTACTGACTGGCATTTTCAAGGCTTTGGATTTCTTTTTATATCCTTTTCCATCTTTATAAAGTTCCATTACCTTGTTACGCAGGTCTTTTGACAGTTCTTTTCTGCTCCCCATGGCTCAGTATCTAGCCTGCTCAGTGCATCCATGTGAGAGCTAACAAACTCATTGACTATTTATACACAGACACTAATTGCAATTTAAAAAGACACAGGTGTGGGAAATTAACCTTTAATTGCCATTTAAACCTGTGTGGGTCACCTTGTGTGTCTGTAACAAGGCCAAACATTCAAGGGTATGTAAACTTTTTATCAGGGCCATTTGGGTGATTTCTATTAACATTATGATTTAAAAAGGAACCAAACAACTATGTGATAATAAATGGCTTCATATGATCACTATCCTTTTTTGCATGATCAGTCATATTTTCCAAATCAATGCCAAAATTTCACAATTTCTGCCAGGGTATGCAAACTTTTGAGCACATCTGTACATGTGTACAAAGTTTGGTGACTGTAGCTCAAAAGAGATGTGCTACATAGCCCCCCAAACATGCCCAAGTTCTAGGTGGCGCCGCAGAGCCCACCCTGCACCCCCCCCCCCACCTGTAACTTTACCACGCCCTAATGGCCAGCGACTCTGATGTGTGTACAAACTTTGAAGAGTTTTCACGCATGTTATGTACCCAAAAAGTACCGAAAACCTTGAAAAGAAGAATTTAAAATAATAATAATAATAATAATAATAATCCTTAGAAGAACAATAGGGCCTCACACTTTCAGTGCTTGGGCCATAATAAAAATAATAATCCTTAGAAGAACAATAGGGTCTCCGCACTTTTAGTGCTTGGGCCCTAATAATAATCCTTAGAAAAACAATAGGGCCTCACACTTTCAGTGCTAGGGCCCTAATTAAAGCTGAAAGCAGCAATGAACAGGCCCTCGCATCCTGGTACACGTTGGGGCTGCTGTGCCAGGGGAATTTCACTCCAATTTTTTTAGCATTTTTTTGCACTTAAATGTTGTTAAGAGTGTATCACAGTGTAAAACATGTCATTTCCTGTTGCCAGTAGGTGGCGCTATGACTATAACTGAATATTGGCATATAGAAGTTTTCAGGCCGGGACTCTTATAAAACATGTAAAGTTTGGAGCAGACTGGACATTTTATGTTTGAGTTATAACAACTTCCTGTTTCATGGCGAAACATCGAACTTTGTCAGGCCGCCACGGACAAGATGTTCAAAGAAAACTCAAAAGCTTTGTAATTTAAAATCGCCAAGGCCTTTAGATTAGACTGACCGAATATGATGTTGATCTGAATTAATGTCTTGGAGGAGTTCGTTAAAGTACGAAGCCTGGAAATGGCAAAAACTGAGCAAAAATTTAAGAGAAAAATCACAATGGCTGACTTCCTGTTGGGTTTAGGATATGGTTCTAAGAGACTTTTTTGTACGTGTTGACATGTTACATACGCCTACCGATTTTCTTACGTGTAGGTGAAACGTGGCGTGAGGGCTGCTTCATTGAAATTTTGTCGTGGCGCTATCAAGCCATTTCGCTACAATTAATTCTAAAACCAGTCTCAGATGTAAATTGTTCCCACTTTTGAGATGTGTGAAAAGTTTCATGAGTTTTCGAGCATGTTTAAGCCTCAAAAATGTGACTCACTTCATATCGAACTTTGTCAGGCCACAACAGACACGCCCTTCAACGAAAACTCAAAAGCTTCACAATTTAACATCACCAAGGCCTTTAGATTAAATGCTAAAAAACTGACTAAATATAATGTTGATCTGATTAAAGCTCTGGGAGGAGTTTGTTAAAGTACAAGACCTGGAACTGGCTGTTGCCAGTAGGTGGCGCTATAATTATAACTGAATATTGGCACGTAGATGTATTCAGGCTAGTACTATTATAAAACGTGAAGTTTGGGGCAGATTGGACATTGTATGTATGAGTTATAACAACTTCCTCTTTCATAGCGAAACATCGAAATTTGTCAGACTGTCACGGCCACGGCGTGCAGTGAAAACTCAAAAGCTTCACAATTTAGCATCGCCAAGGCCTTTAGATTAGAATAACCAAATATGAAGTAGATCTGATGAAATCTCTAGGAGGAATTCGTTAAATTACGAGGCCTGGAAATGGCAAAAACTGAGCAAAAATTTAAGAAAAAAATCAAAATGGCAGACTTCCTGTTGTTTTTGTAAGTATTGGCATGTTACACATGTGTACCGATTTTCGTACGTGTAGGTGAAACGTAGTGTAAACCGCACATCGTTGAAAGTTTGAAGGTGGTGCTATTGAGCCATTTTGCCACACCTAATTCTGAAACCCATATCAGATGTAAATTTTCGCCACTTCTGATGCGTGTGCAAAGATTCATGAGTTTTCGAGTATGTTTAGGCCCTCAAAAATGCAATTCATTTGGGAAAAAAATTATAAACGCCTAGAAGAACAATAGGGTCCTCGCACCATCGGTGCTCGGGCCCTAATAATCCTTAGAAGAACAATAGAGCCTCGCACTTTCAGTGCTTGGGCCCTAATAATAATCCTTAGAAGAACAATAGGGCCTCGCACTTTCAGTGATTGTGCCCTAATAATCCTTAGAAGAACAATAGGGCGCCACACTTTCAGTGCTTGGGCCCTAATAATAATCCTTAGAAGAACAATAGGGCCTTGCACTTTCAGTACTTGGGCCCTAATAATAATAATAAATATAGCTGCAAGCAGCGATGACGGGCCCAAGCACCATGGGTCCATTTCCACTCTGTGGCTTTCAGAAAACAAAGCATGATGGACACAGCAACAACTCAACATTAATGTAAACTTAGACCCTAAACATACAATGTGTAATAGATATATATCACCATTCCAGTTTGACTACAACTTCATGTAATTTAATCCACTGCCATGACAACACTATTAAAGCTATCAAGCATCCCTTCAAAATTTTCCATTAGCAGTGTCTAAACAATTTTGAAGCAATTTGGGTAAAAGTAAGTGGACTATTTCAAAGTCTGTTGTAAGTGCCACACTTGCCATTTGGTGGCGCTATGACCGTGACCCACAATAGCCACATCCATGTGATTAACCCCCAAGAAAAAACATACAACTCTATTTTGATCTAAATCACACAATGCATGCAGAAGATACGAGACACTTCCTGTTTCCTTATTTTTGCCATTAATTTAGTGAATCGCCATGGCAACCTTTGATATTTAAAAATCTCTATTCAGATAATCTATCTATCTATCTATTTTTAATTGTAAATTTTTTTGGTAACTGATTAATTTTACATTTTTGTTATAATTTAATATAATTATTTATTGAAAAAAATATGTAGATCTAACAATTATATTGTAATGATTTCATTTACATTTTTATTTATTCAAAGCATAAATTACCAACTGGTTACCAACAAACAACTATTTGTCACGGTTCCGGCATTTGTGCCGGCTCATACTGTTGTTTGTTTTTCTCTCTCCCTCTTGTCTCACAGGTGGAGAGGGCACGCGATCAGCGTTAACATGGGAACGGTGATCGATCTCGGGGAGATGCTGATCACAGCAATGATTTACTCACCTGTTACCATCTGCTTCACTCTGATTGCACTCCCTACTCATTCCTTGTGTGTCACCTCGTAATTTGCCTGATATGGTTAACTGTCATGTTAACTGTGCTCTCTCGTGTAGTTGGAGCATGCTCGTGTGTCTGTTGGTTGCCCCTCTGTAGAGGTGCGGTTACCTTCCTGCTTGCCGTCACCCTCGCCAATTCTGTGCGCAGTTCATGTGGAGGAGGATTCCTCGGTCTCTGCCCGCGTCTCGGGGACTATATCATCTGGGCTTTGCTTCGCAACACACCAACTTCAACGGATTCTCTTTGGATTGTTCCTGACCTCCACAAAGCACACTTATCATACGAACACATCATTCACTAGCCCATTGCGGCTCGCTGGATTTCAGACTTCTGCAGCCGGCGCCAGGTGCGCCTTATCTTGACATTGAGAACTTTGTTAATGAAACCATTGAACCGTCATCTCTGCTTTTGTGTCCTTTGTCCCCTCCGTGACACTACTGAACCACGACCTTGCCACAACGTCATCATGACGGACTGGCACTGCTCCAAAGTTATGTTGTGGCAACGAATACAGAAATTTCACTTTTCCAGTTGTCACAACGTAATCAGTTACATTGCCACACCTAAAGTTTGGTCATCAAATTACGGTGTAGTTAGGAAGTAGCCATGTAATTTGGCTAGCTGGGATTACAAAATGGCTGAATTTGCTGCTGCTTTTCTCAAATTTTGCAATGCAATTTGCTGCCATTTTTGGGGTTGTTTTGCAGTGAAAACTCACAAATCATCATTATATACCTCTGTAATTGTGCTAATTATATTTTAAATGCAATTACATGTAAATATTTTAGTGCATAATAACTAAATATGCAGTCAGCAACCAAAAAAACACAAAAAACACACACACAAAAATAGCATCCATTTAAGTGAAAGCTGTGGGCATTGAAAGATCCTTAATTATTTTTGTATTATAATTTTCTGCCTCAGAGAATGCAATAAAACTTGTCTAAGTTTAAAAAAGACATACAATAAATATGTAAGTTAAAAACACAAATGAGGATTCAATAATGAATTAGGCCTGTTGCCATTATTACATTGTCTGATATTTAAATCTGTTATATGGCCGTGGACCGTGCATTTTAAGTCTAGGCCTTCAGTGCAATTCTTGCCATTAAGAAAACACAGTTTCACAATGAATAAGACACCGTATGCCAATCATACATTACGTGGCAGTCAACTAATAATACCAACTGACATTTTAAAAACACGTCCACGCAAGAAAGCCAGAACCAATGAGGTCTAATACCAAGAAAAAGCTCTCTAATAATATTTGTGATTTAAATTTTGATTGCAATAAATTTTGTTTCGTCAGGGTACATGGTTACTTTTCAAAACTTGATCCGACACTGAATGCTCAAGCAGCCTAATTTACACTAAGAAACTCCTGATGATGCTATAACAATACAAAAAGCACTTACCAATTTGCTTGAAGTGAAAATCAGCCCTCCTTTCCTGTTTAATTAATCAATCGCATGATCATGCAGAACATCTCAGGTTTGTAAATCCGTAAGGATCTCTTTCTCAACGGCAATACCAGCAGTGATGACAGCCGACTCGTCAGCAAGATCTCGTGCTCTTCGCTTTCAAAATACTTACATCACTTAAAGCGTGATTGCGTCACTCAAGGCCAGCTAGAAGGCCTGGACTGGGACATATCCTAAAGACCACACCCACAAGAACAAATATATCAATCTGATTGGCTGATGAATCTGACAATCTGTCTTTAGATGCCTATTCACTGCAGTGTTAAGGGATTCTGTGGAAATTCTGAAGGCCTGAAGAGGTGGAGCTCAAACTCACGCGCTGCTTCAGCTAAGGAGCATGGCTTTGGTCATGCGATTTGTGAAACAGTTGTCACACTTTGCTAGAAAGCATCTAGGAATAAATTCTGATTGGATACATTTTTTAGTTTTTTGCTATTCGTTTGTAGATTAATTAGGAGTGGAAAGCAATTGAAAATACATAGGCAAAAAGGTCAATGAGAATGAAAGGATAAAAAATATTTATTTATTAGGCATGTTATGCCAGCAGAGAAGGCTTTGCTGGCCCTAAGAAATCGCCACTGCGAACAAATACAATTAGAGTTCATATATTTGAACATTTATGTACACTTTAAATTCCACAAGTGTTTAAAAAAACATGATACATATATGAAAATTGTCATTTTTGTCATATTGTCATATTCTGTATATTGCATATATCTACTGTATATAATTGACATTATTATATCAGTAAAAACATTTATGAACACTTACTTTCAGCATACAAGTGTTCAGCTTATATTGCCATTTTCAGATTCGTAGCCTAGGGGAGCGCGGGGCACAAACTAACCAAAAGTTCTTTTTCGCCAAAAGTTCATTTTAAAGAAGCAAAAGTAAATTTTCATCTCTGTTTGTACTGTTTATTTAAAATGAAACAAACTTGGTATAATTTTAATCTCCAATCTTTTAGCTAGCATCTTACATAGTCTTTTAATTCTCAGATAGCCAGCAGAAGTGACCAGCCAGGATTAAATCCCAGTTGCGCCGATGGGGCACGTTGTAACACTGCGTTACAATGTGCCCCAATTCCAAAAAACTACATGAAATTCCATGCAGTCAAATATGTAATTTACATAATTTCCCTTAATATGTGTGTGTGTGTTTTGTCATCAATCCATGCATTATTTCGGTCAGTGCTGTGGCTTTGTTGTGTATTTATTGTCAAGTGTCAAAATTATTGTAAAGTTAATAAATGGCTTTTATTGACATGAAAATTTAGTTTATCTTCTAGGCTTTTTAATTAGATCAGATACATTGGGAGTGGTGGGGGGGGGGGGGTGTCTTGTTACAATGTGCCCGCCTATGGGGCACATTGTAACATTTCACTTTCCTTTTTTCGAGGTAGATTGCAAAAAAGTACACGCTGTATTCATGAAACAAGACCACATACGTGTAATAGACACGTGTGAAATTACTGTCTGCGGTGCTGTGAATGTTTAGAAGGATACACGGTTAATATGTAGATTATACAAACAGCTGCTGTATATTTGGAAATGTTGCGACTGCTTCAGACTTTTCAAGCATTTGTTTTGCCGCTGTCAAAAATAAAGGAAAGAGATGGGATTCCCATAATAACATAATACATTTGAAAACTTCATCTCTGTGTGTGCTATTGTCGGTCATGAGATATTCTACGTCAGTGGAGAAGTACATAAATCTGTGCTGATAAAAAGAGTCCGACTGAGTGGTCTAGTGGTAATCAATCCGCCCATTGTATAAGAGGTTAAAGGTTTTAATCCATCCATATAAAACTATGTGTTTTAATTAACAAAGATTGCATCCGCACCTCAGTTGATGTATATATTGAGTGGGGACACATTTGTTTGCATTTTTCTATGGGGTTCGACTGGAAAAGAGCTCAAACTCATGAACTCACAGCAGCAGGAGCAGTCGCAGGGGAGCACGGGGCACAAACTAAAGCGAGGTTAGTTGTCACACACGTAGTTTAAATGTTTCCACAAATGCTGGTAAGACGAAATTTCATTTGTTTACTTGTTGCCATATCAACACTGTATAGATAAAAAAATTGCAGGAAAATCTGCTCTAACAGAGGGAATTTGTGCGAGAGCACCGGTGACCAAGATGGCACAGCTCACAAACACCCATCGCACAACCCAGCCATGACACACTGCGTGCCGGCGCTGCACATTAACAATCAGATCAACTGGTTAACCCACACCTGAGAGCAATTAGGAGAGAGAGAGAGATAAAGACAAAACACACGCTCTACATACACACAAACAATATGGCCGAGAAGGCCATCACAATGGGCGACATATTTCGCTTTTCTATTTCCTGGAAAATAGCGCGAGATGCAGAAAAAACTGCTGACACAAAACGATATTGATAACAGCCAGAACAAACATTTATCATAAATTCAAAATAACACATTCAAGCGCCAGATCGGCAATCAAAACATACATAGATCAGATGAAACAGAAATTCCAACTCAAGAACTGGAGATGTTTAACACATGAAATGAGAAATATAGTTAACTGAAAAACGTAGTTACTTATACTTCATATACATTATGGACGAAAGTGGGATCCCTTCTAGACAGGACACAAAAAAAATCTTCTCAAAGTGTTTTTTTTGGGAATCATTCAACAATGGAGTTTGGATGCCCTCTATTGGACATTTCTTGTAATTGCCACTCAGATTGGCAATTACAACACACTGGGTTAGACATAGCCTGGGTTTTCTAGTATTTTTACATTTCAGTTGATATTTTTATTATATATTTTATTTATATAAAAATTAAGAAATATGTTTATTAACAATAAACTTTCAAATCCAAGCATGCCAAATAACTCAAAACATGTGAATATGCACAAAAAGGAATGATGACATTTAATGCATTGCCATGGCAACAGTATTTAAGATATCAAGAATACCTTCAGAATTTTAAATCTGCACTGTCTTGACATTATTCAAAACAATTTGAAGCAATTCAGGTAAACATAAGAGGGATATTTCAACGTCTGTTAAAAGTGCCCCACTTTCTTCCACCAGTTGGTGGCACTACGACCGTAACCCATAATAACCACATCAATGTGATCAGCCCGCAAGGCCAAACATTTGGCTCAATTTTGATGTAAATCACACGATGCATGCAGAAGATATGAGACACTTCCTTTTTCCCATTTTTTGACGTTCATTTATCGCATCGCCATGGCAACACCGCTTGATATATCAAAAATCTGTTCGCAATTTAGCATCATCAATGTCTTGGCATGATGTCGCCCACATTTGGTACTTGTAACATGAAATCCCTAGGAGCAGTATTTCAAATTCCAGAGCATGCATTTTTCAAACAATCCAAAATGGCCAACTTCCTATTGGGCGGAGCTTATGACTGTCAACGCAAAAATTGTCCAGCTTGATGAGATCTATATGTGTACAACGTTTGGTGATGATAGCTCAAAAGGTATGTGCTACAAAGCCCCCAAACATGCCCATCTTCTAGGTGGTGCTACAGAACCCCCTCTGCACGCCCATGTATGAACTTTCGCCAAGCCCTAATGGCCGATGACTCCGATGCATGTGCAAATTTTCAAGAATTTTCATCCATGTTAACTACCCCAAAATACTAAAAACCTTGAAAAGAAGAAGAAGAATCCTTAGAAGAACAAAAGGGTCTCTGCACTTTCAGTGCTTGGGCCCTAATAATCCTTAGAAGAAAATAGGGCTTCTGCGCTTTCAGTGCTTTGGCCCTAAATATAGAGCACTGGATAACAGCAGTAAGAACAGAGAAACATGCCTAAGTTTATGTCACTCCCTCAGCAGCTGTGTTAAAAACCTCATCGCAGCCATGGTAACTGATTTTTTAAAACTTATTTAATGGTAATATAATGCAAATTACAATGTTATAAATTTACACAAAATATTTATAAATTGGAAGTATAAAAAAATGTGCAACATTTACATTGTTAAAGAAGGTGGAAACGCATCATAGGTCTGTGAAAAGGGTCCACTACAGAACCTGTTTACTACAAGAGAAAGTGGCCGCGTGGAATTTTTTTCCGCATCCTGTGTGAATCAGCCTTTGCTTTCTTTTACTTTCAGCATTCCGTAGAGATATGAAAGATGTCTGTTGCAAAACAAGACTGTGCAGTACACTACAATAGCTTCAGTTTATTGTAGAAAACAAATAACATGGACTAAACAAAATGTTCAGATGCTTTAGGTTCATTAAACAGAGTTCAAAACATCACTAAGATATCAACTTTTGATGCAAATATAGTTAATTCAGTAGTTGGCATACAATATGTGGTCCTGAGGCAGCACGCTTATCCAGTGTTGCCAGATTGGGCTGTTTAGATTCCTGCACAATTAGGGGCTACTTTTGACCACATTGGACTAGAAAAATACATAGTCCTATTTCCTAATCCAGTGTCGTCAAAAGTAGACAAAGTAGTCAAATGTTGTTTATAGGCATTTGATTTTTTGTGACACCTACTGCATGTGGAACCACCTTATTGAACTCTGTGGAATCTCTTTAGCAGCTGCATATCTACATTTAAAAAAAGGGTACCAAACATGGATCGCGGAAGCGAGGGACCACTAGGGCCCGGGTTACTTTTGAAGTCTGATAAAATATGAAATACAAAATTAAAAAAAAAAAATAAAAAAAATAAATTTGATTTAATGACATTGCTGATTTATTATATTTCTGAAAGGTGCTACTGCATTGATTGTAGGTTATAGGCAGTATATAAAAAAAGATATACAAGTTTTTAAACCAACAGAACAACATTTTTAATGTAGCCTGCGCTGATTAAAAATGAACCAATCACCAGTGTGCATTTTCTCTAGACTACAGCAAGGCACTAAAACTACAGTGACGGTCAACCTTTACGCAATCAATTTCGTGAGCACAATATGAAGAGACATTGGCCGTTTCCTGACGAGTTCGGAAACTTAGTTTTAGAGGATGCCAGTACGTCAGAGCCCCGCCTTGGTTTCTCCCCCTCAGGTGCTCCCCTCCATCTCCGCTCTCTCTACATCCAGCACAGCCACTGTTCAAGCGAATGCTGCAGGAATCTTACAAGCTAATTAACTAATAATAAAGGTAATGTCGTTTAATGAAACTGAGGAAAACTCAAGTCTCCTCATCAGTCCAAGTGTTCCTCTCCGCTATGCTGTTTGTTGTGAGGACAGATATGATGTAAATTCTGTCATGTGACAGTTGGCTTAACTGACATCTATTTTGAATGAATGGAACTCTTAAGGAAGCTGATCTCCAAACAGTTTGAAAAGCATCTTATTTTCTTCCTACCTCCGTATACAGCCTCCGGAGGCAGCATTTTCCTGGCTTAGGACACAGCCTTGAAGTTGCACTCATGCACTCGTGTGGATCCAGCTCGAACAGCAGTAATCTCCTGACAGTTTAAATGGCCTGGATCGCCTGCTTGGATTGTCACAGGTCAGACCGTCATGATTTATGAATCAGAGGAACTTTTGATCCTGATCCTGAAGTTTTTGATTCTGGCTGATAGAATACGTGCTTCAGAGGAAGATATTAGATGAGCGCTCGACAGGAAGAAAATGCTGGATTTTCATGAGGTTCGTGAATGACATCTGTTTTAAACGAGATATCTGCATATTTGCAAATGGTATATAATACAAGTTTTATTGATATTTGCCTTTTATCATTAGAAAATAAAGTTTTTTAATATAGTTGATTTATGAACATTCCACAGGATGCTGGATCTCCTGAAGTTGTGTGAGGTTGGGTTATTACATCTGTTTAAACGAGATATGTGCATATTAGCAGACGGTATATGATATTTAGTTTTATAGATATTTGCCTTTTTCTCATTAGACAAGACAGTTAAAAGTTACAGGGAACTGTTAAGAAGAGAGAGGGAGAATGAACCAGGCGAGCACTTTAACATTATGAGCTCAAATGTGTCTGCCACGGCTCTAATTGCGGACCATTTAAATGACACTGTGTTGCACACCGGTCTATTATTGTAGTAACATGATAGCACGTAACAACAAAATGAACCGTGACTGGTCGTTTACATGTCTCAGATGCTTCACATGCAAGCAGGCGATTTTCGGCGCCCTCAAGAAACAAATCGGCCAAATGGGAAAATGTATCGGGTGATGTTGATAATTAAAAAAGTCAGAATATCGTCCGATTTATCGGCTTCTGCCATATATTGGTCGACCACTAAAAAAACTAATAAATAAATACATTTAATGATTTCATGTTGACTTTAATCACTACTAGTAAGAGATATGTCGTCAAATTTGGGTATGTTTGACTCAGACTGAGAACTTTCAGGCTTTTACAGGTATAAACTTGTCTGGGTGCACTGTAGGTGGGTGTTTCTTAAATTTCAGGCACTTTATGTCACAGGGGTTGATTTTAAATATATAAGATTTTAACTTTTGTTCTTTTTGTTATATGAAGGTCACATTAAAACTGTCTTGGAAAACTTTTTATCTTGCCTTCATCATTTATGTTAGCTACTTTTAAATGCCTTTTATTTTTAGAATTTGTTTTACCCTTGTCCCAGACCAAGACAAAATCATCTTAAATTATGAAAATCCATTATGAAAAAAATGAATTAATACATGTTTAAACCTTTGATAATCTAAACAAAGAATGAAATGAACACAGTTTTTGATTTGAAAATTATTTATATCATGTTTTCAAAAAATTATAACTGTCACACAGTTGTTGTTTCCGACACAACAAACTATTCTGTATTTGTCAATTTTGCACACCACACTTCTAAGTCTACAAGCTTTACAGTAATAGAAAATTATTTTCTAAGGATATTCTAATTCTATTCTTTTATATTCTATTTTAATAGTATTAAAATAGTTAAAGTTAGAAAATATATCAACATTTGGCCTGTTAACTTTTTTTTTCTGGTGATTGTTTGTAAATGGGTCATTGACAAATAAGTTTGTCCGAGGTGATACAAATTTTAAAAATCTTGTTTTAAACATGTGCCAAGTTTGTAGATACAGTATGTAATCTTTGAGTTCATGTTGTTTTTACAAGTTGTTTGAAAAACTTTTTGGGCATTTTGTAAAAAATTTAATAAATTTAATGACTTTAAAAGTGTCATGTGGTTCACCAATCAAGTAAAACGCATTAAAATAGTTTCCTTGCACCTTGAATACCTG